>NC_084550.2:5032500-5072500 GCF_033978685.3 Nerophis lumbriciformis
ACTTGACTTGGTGAATTCTAGCTGTAAATATGCTCCTCCCCTCTTAACCACGCCCCCGCCCCAACCACGCCCCCCGCACCCACCCCCCACCTCCCGAAATTGGAGGTCTCAAGGTTGGCAAGTATTCCGACACCCGACTTAGACATACGTACTGTATTTACAAGTTTCATATTTATGTCCCAAACAGCTTAGGTTGGAAACATAATTTTGGGAGCATGTCTTAACCACAAAATGCAACACAACTGTGAATCTTCTTCAGCTGTGATGTTTGTGAATCTTATTTGAAAGTGACTAAATAATGACAAATAAACGGTAAACAGTTCTTATTTATATAGCGCTTGACTATAACTGGAATGATACCCAAAACACTTTACATTATACATCATCTTCACATTCATCACTAACGGTATGGTAGAAATATAATGAAAGTTGCATGGTTACGGTTGTAAGTATTTTTATACATTACATATTTACTGTAGGCCTGATTTGAAATGCATGTTGATTTTTGATTAGACTCAAATTATTCTCCAGTGTGTGTCCCCAGGTGTGCTGTGTAATATTTCCTTTGAGAATAACTTTTACCGCATATCGAGCATGTAAAGGGTTTCGCTCCTGTGTGCTTCCTCATGTGTGACGACATTTGAGACTCCCGAGTAAAGCTTTTACCGCAAACTGAGCAACTGAAAGGTTTTTCACGCGTGTGCAGTCTCACGTGTGACGCCATAGACGACTGGTAAGAGAATCTTTTATCGCAAAATTGGCATTTAAATGGCTTTTCACCCGTGTGCGTCCTTCTGTGTGACTCCACGTGTGATTTTTGAGAAAACCGTTTCCCACAAAATGAACATCTAAAAGGTTTTTCAGGCAAGTGTAACTTTGTGTGTGTCGTGATACTTGACTTCCAGGAGAATCTTTTACCGCATATCGAGCAGCTAAAAGGTTTTTCTTTCGTATGTGTTCTCGCGTGTTCAATTATTGTTTTCCTTTTAGTGAATATTTTATCACAAACTGAGCATTTAAAAGGCTTATTGTGTGTCTGCATGTGTTGTGTAAACTCACACTCATATGTATAACTTTGAGCACAAACTAAGCAGGTAAACTGATCTTTAGTGAGCTTCTTTTGAGAGGGTTTGTTGTCAGGATCAGTCGGCACAACGTCGATGCTCAAAGGTTTTTGGGTGTCATCACAGTCTTCATCCTCAGGACAGTGCGACGTTGTGTTGTCACTATCAGACAGTGGCGCTAAGAGGTTGTCTGCTTGTGATCCTTCAGGGTGGTCTTCATCAGGTTGTGTTGTCAAGTGTTGTGGTGAGCTGCTGCTTGGAAGCCTCGAGAACTCTGGTGGTTGGTCTTCAATCTTCACAGAGACACCAATCAGTTGCAACTCGGTGGGATCGGCCTCCTCTGGCCCGAGAACACACTTTCCCTCCTGAGTGATCCAGAATTCCTTCTCTTCCTTTTTAACATCAGATGGCCTTAGATCCTCCTGCTCCTGAGTGAAGCTTATCCCCTGCGACTGAGTGGAACGTTCTTCTCGACAATTAATCAACTGCTGGACATCTGCAAGACACAAACACACTTTGGGTCAGACAAAATGTCAGTGGTTTGGCTACACACTAAAAAAAATGCTGGGTTATTTTGATAACCCAATTTACGAGTTGCGAGTGTTCGGTTACATTTTTGAGTTCCGGTAACAGTTAGAGATGCTACCTCAGTAGAAGCATTTTAAAACTCATTTGTATACTCTAGCCTTTAAATAGACCCCCCTTTTAGACAAGTTGATCTGCCGTTTGTTTTATTTTCTGCCCCCCCTCTCCCTTGTAGAAGGAGGGGCACATGTCTGGTGGCCATGGATGAAGTGCTGGCTGTCCAGAGTCGGGACCCGGGGTGGACATCTCTGCGCTGCTGACCCGTCTCCGCTCGGGATGGTCTCCTGCTGGCCCCACTATGGACTGGACTCTCAAACTATTATGTTAGATCCACTATGGACTGGACTCTCACTATTATGTTAGATCCACTATGGACTGGACTCTCAAACTATTATGTTAGATCCACTATGGACTGGACTCTCACTATTATGTTAGATCCACTATGGACTGGACTCTCACTATTATGTTAGATCCACTATGGACTGGACTCTCAAACTATTATGTTAGATCCACTATGGACTGGACTCTCACTATTATGTTAGATCCACTATGGACTGGACTCTCAAACTATTATGTTAGATCCACTATGGACTGGACTCTCACTATTATGTTAGATCCACTATGGACTGGACTCTCACTATTATGTTAGATCCACTATGGACTGGACTCTCAAACTATTATGTTAGATCCACTATGGACTGGACTCTCACTATTATGTTAGATCCACTATGGACTGGACTCTCAAACTATTATGTTAGATCCACTATGGACTGGACTCTCACTATTATGTTAGATCCACTATGGACTGGACTCTCACTATTATGTTAGATCCACTATGGACTGGACTCTCAAACTATTATGTTAGATCCACTATGGACTGGACTCTCACTATTATGTTAGATCCACTATGGACTGGACTCTCAAACTATTATGTTAGATCCACTATGGACTGGACTCTCACTATTATGTTAGATCCACTATGGACTGGACTCTCAAACTATTATGTTAGATCCACTATGGACTGGACTCTCACTATTATGTTAGATCCACTATGGACTGGACTCTCACTATTATGTTAGATCCACTATGGACTGGACTCTCAAACTATTATGTTAGATCCACTATGGACTGGACTCTCACTATTATGTTAGATCCACTATGGACTGGACTCTCACTATTATGTTAGATCCACTATGGACTGGACTCTCACTATTATGTTAGATCCACTATGGACTGGACTCTCACTATTATGTTAGATCCACTATGGACTGGACTCTCACTATTATGTTAGATCCACTATGGACTGGACTCTCACACTATTATGTTAGATCCGCTATGGACTGGACTCTCACTATTATGTTAGATCCACTATGGACTGGACTCTCTCACTATTATATTAGATCCACTATGGACTGGACTCTCACACTATTATGTTAGATTCACTATGGACTGGACTCTCACTATTATGTTAGATCCACTATGGACTGGACTCTCACTATTATGTTAGATCCACTATGGACTGGACTCTCACTATTATGTTAGATCCACTATGGACTGGACTCTCACTATTATGTTAGATCCACTATGGACTGGACTCTCACTATTATGTTAGATCCACTATGGACTGGACTCTCAAACTATTATGTTAGATCCACTATGGACTGGACTCTCACTATTATGTTAGATCCACTATGGACTGGACTCTCACTATTATGTTAGATCCACTATGGACTAGACTCTCACTATTATGTTAGATCCACTATGGACTGGACTCTCAAACTATTATGTTAGATCCACTATGGACTGGACTCTCACTATTATGTTAGATCCACTATGGACTGGACTCTCACACTATTATGTTAGATCCACTATGGACTGGACTCTCACTATTATGTTAGATCCACTATGGACTGGACTCTCTCACTATTATATTAGATCCACTATGGACTGGACTCTCACACTATTATGTTAGATTCACTATGGACTGGACTCTCACTATTATGTTAGATCCACTATGGACTGGACTCTCACTATTATGTTAGATCCACTATGGACTGGACTCTCACTATTATGTTAGATCCACTATGGACTGGACTCTCACTATTATGTTAGATCCACTATGGACTGGACTCTCACTATTATGTTAGATCCACTATGGACTGGACTCTCACTATTATGTTAGATCCACTATGGACTAGACTCTCACTATTATGTTAGATCCACTATGGACTGGACTCTCACTATTATGTTAGATCCACTATGGACTGGACTCTCACTATTATGTTAGATCCACTATGGACTAGACTCTCACTATTATGTTAGATCCACTATGGACTGGACTCTCACACTATTATGTTAGATCCACTATGGACTGGACTCTCACTATTATGTTAGATCCACTATGGACTGGACTCTCTCACTATTATATTAGATCCACTATGGACTGGACTCTCACACTATTATGTTAGATTCACTATGGACTGGACTCTCACTATTATGTTAGATCCACTATGGACTGGACTCTCACTATTATGTTAGATCCACTATGGACTGGACTCTCACTATTATGTTAGATCCACTATGGACTGGACTCTCAAACTATTATGTTAGATCCACTATGGACTGGACTCTCACTATTATGTTAGATCCACTATGGACTGGACTCTCACTATTATGTTAGATCCACTATGGACTGGACTCTCACTATTATGTTAGATCCACTATGGACTGGACTCTCACTATTATGTTAGATCCACTATGGACTGGACTCTCAAACTATTATGTTAGATCCACTATGGACTGGACTCTCACTATTATGTTAGATCCACTATGGACTGGACTCTCACTATTATGTTAGATCCACTATGGACTGGACTCTCACTATTATGTTAGATCCACTATGGACTGGACTCTCAAACTATTATGTTAGATCCACTATGGACTGGACTCTCACTATTATGTTAGATCCACTATGGACTGGACTCTCAAACTATTATGTTAGATCCACTATGGACTGGACTCTCACTATTATGTTAGATCCACTATGGACTGGACTCTCACTATTATGTTAGATCCACTATGGACTGGACTCTCAAACTATTATGTTAGATCCACTATGGACTGGACTCTCACTATTATGTTAGATCCACTATGGACTGGACTCTCAAACTATTATGTTAGATCCACTATGGACTGGACTCTCACTATTATGTTAGATCCACTATGGACTGGACTCTCACTATTATGTTAGATCCACTATGGACTGGACTCTCAAACTATTATGTTAGATCCACTATGGACTGGACTCTCACTATTATGTTAGATCCACTATGGACTGGACTCTCAAACTATTATGTTAGATCCACTATGGACTGGACTCTCACTATTATGTTAGATCCACTATGGACTGGACTCTCAAACTATTATGTTAGATCCACTATGGACTGGACTCTCACTATTATGTTAGATCCACTATGGACTGGACTCTCACTATTATGTTAGATCCACTATGGACTGGACTCTCAAACTATTATGTTAGATCCACTATGGACTGGACTCTCACTATTATGTTAGATCCACTATGGACTGGACTCTCACTATTATGTTAGATCCACTATGGACTGGACTCTCACTATTATGTTAGATCCACTATGGACTGGACTCTCACTATTATGTTAGATCCACTATGGACTGGACTCTCACTATTATGTTAGATCCACTATGGACTGGACTCTCACACTATTATGTTAGATCCGCTATGGACTGGACTCTCACTATTATGTTAGATCCACTATGGACTGGACTCTCTCACTATTATATTAGATCCACTATGGACTGGACTCTCACACTATTATGTTAGATTCACTATGGACTGGACTCTCACTATTATGTTAGATCCACTATGGACTGGACTCTCACTATTATGTTAGATCCACTATGGACTGGACTCTCACTATTATGTTAGATCCACTATGGACTGGACTCTCACTATTATGTTAGATCCACTATGGACTGGACTCTCACTATTATGTTAGATCCACTATGGACTGGACTCTCAAACTATTATGTTAGATCCACTATGGACTGGACTCTCACTATTATGTTAGATCCACTATGGACTGGACTCTCACTATTATGTTAGATCCACTATGGACTAGACTCTCACTATTATGTTAGATCCACTATGGACTGGACTCTCAAACTATTATGTTAGATCCACTATGGACTGGACTCTCACTATTATGTTAGATCCACTATGGACTGGACTCTCACACTATTATGTTAGATCCACTATGGACTGGACTCTCACTATTATGTTAGATCCACTATGGACTGGACTCTCTCACTATTATATTAGATCCACTATGGACTGGACTCTCACACTATTATGTTAGATTCACTATGGACTGGACTCTCACTATTATGTTAGATCCACTATGGACTGGACTCTCACTATTATGTTAGATCCACTATGGACTGGACTCTCACTATTATGTTAGATCCACTATGGACTGGACTCTCACTATTATGTTAGATCCACTATGGACTGGACTCTCACTATTATGTTAGATCCACTATGGACTGGACTCTCACTATTATGTTAGATCCACTATGGACTAGACTCTCACTATTATGTTAGATCCACTATGGACTGGACTCTCACTATTATGTTAGATCCACTATGGACTGGACTCTCACTATTATGTTAGATCCACTATGGACTAGACTCTCACTATTATGTTAGATCCACTATGGACTGGACTCTCACACTATTATGTTAGATCCACTATGGACTGGACTCTCACTATTATGTTAGATCCACTATGGACTGGACTCTCTCACTATTATATTAGATCCACTATGGACTGGACTCTCACACTATTATGTTAGATTCACTATGGACTGGACTCTCACTATTATGTTAGATCCACTATGGACTGGACTCTCACTATTATGTTAGATCCACTATGGACTGGACTCTCACTATTATGTTAGATCCACTATGGACTGGACTCTCAAACTATTATGTTAGATCCACTATGGACTGGACTCTCACTATTATGTTAGATCCACTATGGACTGGACTCTCACTATTATGTTAGATCCACTATGGACTGGACTCTCACTATTATGTTAGATCCACTATGGACTGGACTCTCACTATTATGTTAGATCCACTATGGACTGGACTCTCAAACTATTATGTTAGATCCACTATGGACTGGACTCTCACTATTATGTTAGATCCACTATGGACTGGACTCTCACTATTATGTTAGATCCACTATGGACTGGACTCTCACTATTATGTTAGATCCACTATGGACTGGACTCTCAAACTATTATGTTAGATCCACTATGGACTGGACTCTCACTATTATGTTAGATCCACTATGGACTGGACTCTCAAACTATTATGTTAGATCCACTATGGACTGGACTCTCACTATTATGTTAGATCCACTATGGACTGGACTCTCACTATTATGTTAGATCCACTATGGACTGGACTCTCAAACTATTATGTTAGATCCACTATGGACTGGACTCTCACTATTATGTTAGATCCACTATGGACTGGACTCTCAAACTATTATGTTAGATCCACTATGGACTGGACTCTCACTATTATGTTAGATCCACTATGGACTGGACTCTCACTATTATGTTAGATCCACTATGGACTGGACTCTCAAACTATTATGTTAGATCCACTATGGACTGGACTCTCACTATTATGTTAGATCCACTATGGACTGGACTCTCAAACTATTATGTTAGATCCACTATGGACTGGACTCTCACTATTATGTTAGATCCACTATGGACTGGACTCTCAAACTATTATGTTAGATCCACTATGGACTGGACTCTCACTATTATGTTAGATCCACTATGGACTGGACTCTCACTATTATGTTAGATCCACTATGGACTGGACTCTCAAACTATTATGTTAGATCCACTATGGACTGGACTCTCACTATTATGTTAGATCCACTATGGACTGGACTCTCACTATTATGTTAGATCCACTATGGACTGGACTCTCACTATTATGTTAGATCCACTATGGACTGGACTCTCACTATTATGTTAGATCCACTATGGACTGGACTCTCACTATTATGTTAGATCCACTATGGACTGGACTCTCACACTATTATGTTAGATCCGCTATGGACTGGACTCTCACTATTATGTTAGATCCACTATGGACTGGACTCTCTCACTATTATATTAGATCCACTATGGACTGGACTCTCACACTATTATGTTAGATTCACTATGGACTGGACTCTCACTATTATGTTAGATCCACTATGGACTGGACTCTCACTATTATGTTAGATCCACTATGGACTGGACTCTCACTATTATGTTAGATCCACTATGGACTGGACTCTCACTATTATGTTAGATCCACTATGGACTGGACTCTCACTATTATGTTAGATCCACTATGGACTGGACTCTCAAACTATTATGTTAGATCCACTATGGACTGGACTCTCACTATTATGTTAGATCCACTATGGACTGGACTCTCACTATTATGTTAGATCCACTATGGACTAGACTCTCACTATTATGTTAGATCCACTATGGACTGGACTCTCAAACTATTATGTTAGATCCACTATGGACTGGACTCTCACTATTATGTTAGATCCACTATGGACTGGACTCTCACACTATTATGTTAGATCCACTATGGACTGGACTCTCACTATTATGTTAGATCCACTATGGACTGGACTCTCTCACTATTATATTAGATCCACTATGGACTGGACTCTCACACTATTATGTTAGATTCACTATGGACTGGACTCTCACTATTATGTTAGATCCACTATGGACTGGACTCTCACTATTATGTTAGATCCACTATGGACTGGACTCTCACTATTATGTTAGATCCACTATGGACTGGACTCTCACTATTATGTTAGATCCACTATGGACTGGACTCTCACTATTATGTTAGATCCACTATGGACTGGACTCTCACTATTATGTTAGATCCACTATGGACTAGACTCTCACTATTATGTTAGATCCACTATGGACTGGACTCTCACTATTATGTTAGATCCACTATGGACTGGACTCTCACTATTATGTTAGATCCACTATGGACTAGACTCTCACTATTATGTTAGATCCACTATGGACTGGACTCTCACACTATTATGTTAGATCCACTATGGACTGGACTCTCACTATTATGTTAGATCCACTATGGACTGGACTCTCTCACTATTATATTAGATCCACTATGGACTGGACTCTCACACTATTATGTTAGATTCACTATGGACTGGACTCTCACTATTATGTTAGATCCACTATGGACTGGACTCTCACTATTATGTTAGATCCACTATGGACTGGACTCTCACTATTATGTTAGATCCACTATGGACTGGACTCTCAAACTATTATGTTAGATCCACTATGGACTGGACTCTCACTATTATGTTAGATCCACTATGGACTGGACTCTCACTATTATGTTAGATCCACTATGGACTGGACTCTCACTATTATGTTAGATCCACTATGGACTGGACTCTCACTATTATGTTAGATCCACTATGGACTGGACTCTCAAACTATTATGTTAGATCCACTATGGACTGGACTCTCACTATTATGTTAGATCCACTATGGACTGGACTCTCACTATTATGTTAGATCCACTATGGACTGGACTCTCACTATTATGTTAGATCCACTATGGACTGGACTCTCACTATTATGTTAGATCCACTATGGACTGGACTCTCACTATTATGTTAGATCCACTATGGACTGGACTCACACTATTATGTTAGATCTATTATGGACTGGACTCTCACTATTATGTTAGATCCACTATGGACTGGACTCTCACACTATTATGTTAGATCCACTATGGACTGGACTCTCACTATTATGTTAGATCCACTATGGACTGGACTCTCACTATTATGTTAGATCCACTATGGACTGGACTCTCACTATTATGTTAGATCCACTATGGACTGGACTCTCACTATTATGTTAGATCCACTATGGACTAGACTCTCACTATTATGTTAGATCTACTATGGACTGGACTCTCACTATTATGTTAGATCCACTATGGACTGGACTCTCACACTATTATGTTAGATCCACTATGGACTGGACTCTCACTATTATGTTAGATCCATTATGGACTGGACTCTCACTATTATGTTAGATCCACTATGGACTGGACTCTTACTATTATGTTTTATCCACTATGAACTGGACTCTCACAATATTATGTTAGATCCACTATGGACTGGACTCTCACTATTATGTTAGATCCATTATGGACTGGGCTCTCACAATATTATGCTAGATCCACTCGACGTCCATTGCACCGGTCGCTGGGGGGAAGGGACGGGTCACCACCTCTGCGGTCCTCTCCAAGGTTTCTCATAGTCATTCACATTGACATCCCACTGGGTTGTGAGTTTTTCCTTGACCTTATGTGGGCTCTGAACCGAGGATGTCGTCGTGGCTTGTGCAGCCCTTTGAGACACGTGTGATTTAGGGCTATATAAATAAACATTGATTGATTGATTGATTGATTGAGTTATTTTTATGAAGCGCAATCTATTTTTTGGATTAAAATGGTATTATTTTTAACTCAATTTCTGGGTTTTCAAAACCATTTTTGGGTTGTTTTTCAATGAGTAACGCATTTTTGGGCGAAATGCTTTTTTTTTTTTTAATTAAAAAAGTTATTTTTTCTTGATAAGGAATTGTATCAAGGATTAATCTTTATTTACAATCACACATTTTATGTACATGAAAATATTTGAGCATGCTGTATAGAACTACTAATGTCATGATCCGTCATGTTTGTTTTTGACTCCCTCAGTTCGTGTTTGGAGCACCCATGGGTTTGTCTTTTAGTTGCCATGACTGCAGATTGTTTTCACCTGCCTCTGATTAGTGTTCTGGACGCTCACCTGCTCCTGGGCACTAATCCGAGAGCTACTTATTCCCTGCTTTTAGCCACACTCAGGCTGGCTTTCTTATTTGCTTCCACGCAACAGTTATGACGGCTACTAATTTGATTCCTGAGCTAAGCTTCGCTTTTTTTGTTTGCCTGTTTATATGCGAAGCTTTTCTTGTTCAGCACTCTGTTAGCTTCTCGTGCTATTGGCACGCTGGTGCTCTTTTGCAAGATTTATGGACAATAAATCATTTCCATCCATTTCCATCACTGAACTCTGCTAAGCAATGTGGTCTACATACAACACATTAAGACAAAGATATGTTTCAAAGGGCCAATTTGTTTCAGGCCAGAACAAATTGACCAAACTATTTTAAATAGCTGCAACATAACATACATAAGCAACAAACAGCATAATAACAACATAGCTGTAAACCAAGGAAGGCACACACTACATACACAAAGCCTAACCAGGCGTTTTTTTCTCTCAAGGAATTGTGAAATAAAATCATGTCTTCAGGAGATCAACACAGTACTGAAGCCCAGAACACTCTACACATTTCCCCAGTTTCAATTTAGAGATAAGGAAAGATTGGCCTGGCCCACTAGCATCCCTCTTTATGGTTGTGAACTTTATAGTCTATACATTTAGAGTGATGTGATAATCAAACACTCTAGAAGTCTGGAATGAAAGAGTATATAAGAGAATTGACAGAGTGTGTGTACCTTCAGTGCTGCAATGGCTCTATCAATGTTGTCCTGGCTAGCAGTGCCTCGTTAAAAGCCAGCCGCTGTTGCTTAGGAGGTGAAGTGTGTCTCTCTTTGCTAGCTTCGTCGAAGCATGTTGCTTTTGTAGCTGTTTCAGCAGATTTGAAATGCTAGGACAGGATCTTTGATCCAAGACACAACTTACATTTAACTAAAATGTTATTTTCTTTGTGCTCGACAAAAGAAAATTAGTGAGAATATCTCCATGTTAAAGAGGAACATTATCACAATTTCAGAAGGGTTAAAACCATTAAAAATCAGTTCCCAGTGGCTTATTTTATTTTTTGAAGTTTTTTTTTAAAATGTTACCCATCACGCAATATCCCTAAAAAAAGCTTCAAAGTGCCTGATTTTAACCATCGTTATATACACCCGTCCATTTTCCTGTGACGTCACATAGTGATGCCGATACAAACAAACATGGCGGATAGAACATCAAGGAATATCGACATTAGCTCGGATTCAGACTCGGATTTCAGCGGCTTAAGCGATTCAACAGATTACGCATGTATTGAAACGGATGGTTGTAGTGTGGAGGCAGGTAGCAAAAACTAAATTGAAGAAGAAACTGAAGTTATTGAGCCATATCGGTTTGAACCGTATGCAAGCGAACCTGACGAAAACGACACGACAGCCAGCGACACGGGAGAAAGCGAGGACGAATTCGGCGATCGCCTTCTAACCAACGATTGGTATGTGTTTGTTTGGCATTAAAGGAAACTAACAACTATGAACTAGGTTTACAGCATATGAAATACATTTGGCAACAACATGCACTTTGAGAGCGCAGACAGCCCAGTTTTCATCAATTAATATATTCTGTAGACATACCCTCATCCGCTATCTTTTCCTGAAAGCTGATCTGTCCAGTTTTGGAGTTGATGTCAGCAGGCCAGGGAAGCTAGGGTCGATATTCTTCTCTTGATCATCTTCGGTGGCATAAGGGACGGTGTGAGCCAAGACATCCAGGGGGTTTAGCTCGCTCGTCTGCGAGAACAAACTGCCGCCATTTTTTGCCGTGCTAACGAGGTCCTTTGTCCCTGAATTGCTCACACACTCCGGCAGATTCAATGGGGGTCTGGCGGCAGATTTCTTTGACTTTATCGTTACAAATACATTTGGCAACAACATGCACTTTGAGAGTGCAGACAGCCCAGTTTTCATCAACTAATATATTCTGTAGACATACCCTCATCCGCTCTCTTTTCCTGAAAGCTGATCTGTCTTGTCCAGTTGGAAATGCATCTGCTTTGAGTGTCGCAGGATATCCACACATTCTTGCCATCTCTGTCGTAGCATAGCTTTCGTCGGTAAAGTGTGCGGAACAAACGTCCAATTTCTTGCCACTTTGGCATCTTTGGGCCACTGGTGCAACTTGAATCCGTCCCTGTTCCACAGTGGTCGGGCTCATCTCCAGGGGTGACGAGGCTGCCTACAGAGAGGAGGTCCTGAAGCTGACGGCCTGGTCTTCGGAGAACAACCTCGCTCTCAACACCAGCAAGACCAGAGAGATCATCGTCGACTTCAGGAGGAGCAGCACCGACCCTGCCCCCCTCTACATCAACGGCGAGCGTGTAGAGAGGGTCCACACCTTCAGGTACCTTGGAGTCCACATCTCTAATGACTTCTCCTGGACAGTCAACACCACATCAATCATCAAGAAGGCTCAGCAGCGGCTACACTTCCTTAGAGTCCTCGGGAAGTACAACCTGAAGCCTGACCTGCTGCTGACCTTCTACCGCTCGTCCATCGAGAGCCTGCTGACCTACTGTATTACGGTATGGTACGGCAGCTGCACTGCAGCAGACAGGGAGAGGCTGCAAAGAGTGGTCAAGACGGCTCAGAAGATCATCGGCCGCCCTCTCCCCTCTCTGACGGACATCTACACCTCCCGCTGCCTCAACAGAGCCAGTGCCATCATCAAGGACAGCACCCACCCTGGCTCTAACCTGTTCCACCTGCTGCCCTCTGGGAAGCGCTACAGGTGCATTAAAACCAAAACAAACAGGCTAAAGAACAGCTTCTTCCCCAGGGCCATAACCATCCTGAACGGACTGCCCCATTGTCCCTCATAACTGCCTTCTCTTCGGTGCAATAACCCATTCCACCAACCACCCTGTTTTTGTTTTTGTTTTTTTCATGTATATATTCATTTCACACCATATTCATTGCACTTCTACATTTTTTATATTTTTATATATTTCGCACTGTATGGAATGGCCTCAATCTCGTTACCTTGCGTAATGACAATAAAGCTGATTCTGATTCTGTTGGTGTTGTTACACCCTCCGACAACACACCGACGAGGCATGATGTCTCCAAGGTACGGAAAACAGTCGAAAAAACAGAAAATAACAGAGCTGATTTGACTCGGTGTTTGAGAAAATGGCAGATTGCTTCCCGATGTGACGCCACGTTGTGACGTCATCGCTCCGAGAGTGAATATTAGAAAGGCGTTTAATTTGCCAAAATTCACCCATTTAGAGTTCGGAAATCGGTTAAAAAAATATATGGTCTTTTTTCTGCAACATCAAGGTATATATTGACGCTTACATAGGTCTGGTGATAATGTTCCCCTTTGCCATGACGTCATGTTAGTAAACACAAGACACGCCCCTTCCCACACACACACACACACACACATGCACAGAGCGCACCTCTTCTCCGTCGCCTCTTCTGCAGCGCTCCAATAAAACACACTCAGATCTTCTCAGTTTCTAGCCGATACTACATAAAAAGTAACGTAAAATAACGCAGTAACGCATCATGTATAGGGCTGCGAATCTTTGGGTGTCCCACGATTCGATTCAATATCGATTGTTGGGGTCACGATTCGATTCAAAATCGATTTTTTTCGATTCAACGCGATTCTCGATTCAAAAACGATATTTTCCTGATTCAAAAGGATTCTCTATTCAGTCAATACATAGGATTTCAGCAGGATCTACCCCAGTCTGCTGACATGCAAGCAGAGTAGTAGAGGAGAGAGAGAGAGAATGAGGTCTGGGGCACAAGATAGTTCGATACGTCTGGAAACTCGACCGACGGATAATACTTGATATCACTCGACACACCTTTTTTTTGATCAATTATAGGGATCTATTCCATTGCGTAGTTTTATTTTTTGCTCGTATCTGCGTTTTGCAGAAAGATCTCGGCCCTTTAAGTATTAGAGTTCGCGCGCTGCTTGCTGCACAACACCCATCATGGCTTGGTTGACTACTAGGGCTGTGAATCTTCGGGTGTCCCACGATTCGATTCAATATCGATTCTTGGGGTCACGATTCCATTGAAAATCTTTTTTTTTTTTCAATTCAACACGATTCTCGATTCAAAAACGATTTTTTTCCCGATTCCAAAGGATTCTCTATTCAGTCAATACATAGGATTTCAGCAGGATCTACCCCAGTCTGCTGACATGCAAGCAGAGTAGTAGATTTTTGTAAAAAACTTTTATAATTGTAAAGGACAATGTTTTATCAACTGATTGCAATAATTTACATTTGTTTTAACTATTAAATGAACCAAAAATATGACTTATTTTATCTTTGTGAAAATATAGGACACAGTGTGTTGTCAAGCTTATGAGATGCGATGCAAGTGTAAGCCACTGTGACACTATTGTTCTTTTTTTTATAAATGTGTAATGATAATGTCAATGAGGGGTTTTGAATCACTGCTATGTTGAAGTTGTAACTAATATTGATACAGTTGTTGATAATACAAATTTTTGTTTCACTAGTTTTGGTTTGTTCTGTGCCGTGTTTGTGTCTTCTCTCAATTGCTCTGTTTATTGCAGTTCTGAGTGTTGCTGGGTCGGCTTTGCTTTTGGAATTGGATTGCATTGTTATGGTATTGCTGTGTATTGTTTTGTTGGATTGATTAATTAAAGGGGAACATTATCACCAGACCTATGTAAGCGTCAATACACAGGTAAAAGCCAGTAAATTAGAATATTTTGAAAAACTTGATTTATTTCAGTAATTGCATTCAAAAGGTGTAACTTGTACATTATATTTATTCATTGCACACAGACTGATGCATTCAAATGTTTATTTCATTTAATTTTGATGATTTGAAGTGGCAACAAATGAAAATCCAAAATTCCGTGTGTCACAAAATTAGAATATTACTTAAGGCTAATACAAAAAAGGGATTTTTAGAAATGTTGGCCAACTGAAAAGTATGAAAATGAAAAATATGAGCATGTACAATACTCAATACTTGGTTGGAGCTCCTTTTGCCTCAATTACTGCGTTAATGCGGCGTGGCATGGAGTCGATGAGTTTCTGGCACTGCTCAGGTGTTATGAGAGCCCAGGTTGCTCTGATAGTGGCCTTCAACTCTTCTGCGTTTTTGGGTCTGGCATTCTGCATCTTCCTTTTCACAATACCCCACAGATTTTCTATGGGGCTAAGGTCAGGGGAGTTGGCGGGCCAATTTAGAACAGAAATACCATGGTCCGTAAACCAGGCACGGGTAGATTTTGCGCTGTGTGCAGGCGCCAAGTCCTGTTGGAACTTGAAATCTCCATCTCCATAGAGCAGGTCAGCAGCAGGAAGCATGAAGTGCTCTAAAACTTGCTGGTAGACCCTGGATCTCAGGAAAAAGAGTGGACCGACACCAGCAGATGACATGGCACCCCAAACCATCACCCAACCATGCAAATTTTGCATTTCCTTTGGAAATCGAGGTCCCAGAGTCTGGAGGAAGACAGGAGAGGCACAGGATCCACGTTGCCTGAAGTCTAGTGTAAAGTTTCCACCATCAGTGATGGTTTGGGGTGCCATGTCATCTGCTGGTGTCGGTCCACTCTGTTTCCTGAGATCCAGGGTCAACGCAGCCGTCTACCAGCAAGTTTTAGAGCACTTCATGCTTCCTGCTGCTGACCTGCTCTATGGAGATGGAGATTTCAAGTTCCAACAGGACTTGGCGCCTGCACACAGCGCAAAATCTACCCGTGCCTGGTTTACGGACCATGGTATTTCTGTTCTAAATTGGCCCGCCAACTCCCCTGACCTTAGCCCCATAGAAAATCTGTGGGGTATTGTGAAAAGGAAGATGCAGAATGCCAGACCCAAAAACGCAGAAGAGTTGAAGGCCACTATCAGAGCAACCTGGGCTCTCATAACACCTGAGCAGTGCCAGAAACTCATCGACTCCATGCCACGCCGCATTAACGCAGTAATTGAGGCAAAAGGAGCTCCAACCAAGTATTGAGTATTGTACATGCTCATATTTTTCATTTTCATACTTTTCAGTTGGCCAACATTTCTAAAAATCCCTTTTTTGTATTAGCCTTAAGTAATATTCTAATTTTGTGACACACGGAATTTGGGATTTTCATTTGTTGCCACTTCAAATCATCAAAATTAAATGAAATAAACATTTGAATGCATCAGTCTGTGTGCAATGAATAAATATAATGTACAAGTTACACCTTTTGAATGCAATTACTGAAATAAATCAAGTTTTTCAAAATATTCTAATTTACTGGCTTTTACCTGTATACCTTGATGTTGCAGAAAAAAGACCATATATTTTTTTAACCGATTTCCAAACTCTAAATGGGTGAATTTTGGCGAATTAAACGCCTTTCTATTATTCGCTCTCGGAGCGATGACGTCACAACGTGACGTCACATCGGGAAGCAATCCGCCATTTTCTCAAACACCGAGTCAAATCAGCTCTGTTATTTTCCGTTTTTTCGACAGTTTTCCGTACCTTGGAGACATCATGCCTCGTCGGTGTGTTGTCGGAGGGTGTAACAACACCAACAGGGACGGATTCAAGTTGCACCAGTGGCCCAAAGATGCCAAAGTGGCAAGAAATTGGACGTTTGTTCCGCACACTTTACCGACGAAAGCTATGCTACGACAGAGATGGCGAGAATGTGTGGATATCCTGCGACACTCAAAGCAGATGCATTTCCAACTGGACTGGACAGATCAGCTTTCAGGAAAAGAGAGCGGATGAGGGTATGTCTACAGAATATATTAATTGATGAAAAATGGCCTTGTCACCGATTCTGTTCATAACTTTTATGGACAGAATTTCTAGGCGCAGTCAAGGCGTTGAGGGGATCTGGTTTGGTGGCTGCAGGATTAGGTCTCTGCTTTTTGCAGATGATGTGGTCCTGATGGCTTCATCCGGCCAGGATCTTCAGCTCTCACTGGATCGGTTCGCAGCCGAGTGTGAAGCGACTGGGATGAGAATCAGCACCTCCAGGTCCGAGTCCATGGTTCTCGCTCGGAAAAGGGTGGAGTGCCATCTCCGGGTTGGTGAGGAGATCTTGCCCCAAGTGGAAGAGTTCAAGTACCTCGAAGTCTTGTTCACGAGTGAGGGAAGAGTGGATCGTGAGATCGACAGGCGGATCGGTGCGGCGTCTTCAGTAATGCGGACGCTGTATCGATCCGTTGTGGTGAAGAAGGAGCTAAGCCGGAAGGCAAAGCTCTCAATTTACCAGTCGATCTACGTTCCCATCCTCACCTATGGTCATGAGCTTTGGGTTATGACCGAAAGGACAAGATCACGGGTACAAGCGGCCCAAATGAGTTTCCTCCGCCGGGTGGCGGGGCTCTCCCTTAGAGATAGGGTGAGAAGCTCTGTCATCCGGGGGGAGCTCAAAGTAAAGCCACTGCTCCTCCACATGGAGAGGAGCCAGATGAGGTGGTTCGGGCATCTGGTCAGGATGCCACCCGAACGCCTCCCTAGGGAGGTGTTTAGGGCACGTCCCACCGGTAGGAGGCCGCGGGGAAGACCCAGGACACGTTGGGAAGACTATGTCTCCTGGCTGGCCTGGGAACGCCTCGGGGTCCCACAGGAAGAGCTGGACGAAGTGGCTGGGGAGAGGGAAGTCTGGGCTTCCCTGCTTAGGCTGCTGCCCCCGCGACCCGACATCGGATAAGCGGAAGAAGATGGATGGATGGATGGATGGAAAACTGGGCTGTCTGCACTCTCAAAGTGCATGTTGTTGCCAAATGTATTTCATATGCTGTAAACCTAGTTCATAGTTGTTAGTTTCCTTTAATGCCAAACAAACACATACCAATCGTTGGTTAGAAGGCGATCGCCGAATTCGTCCTCGCTTTCTCCCGTGTCGCTGGCTGTCGTGTCGTTTTCGTCGGTTTCGCTTGCATACGGTTCAAACCGATATGGCTCAATAGCTTCAGTTTCTTCTTCAATTTGGTTTTCGCTACCTGCCTCCACACTACAACCATCCGTTTCAATACATGCGTAATCTGTTGAATCGCTTAAGCCGCTGAAATCCGAGTCTGAATCCGAGCTAATGTCGCTGTAGCTTGCTGTTCTATGCGCCATGTTTGTTTGAGTTGGCATCACTGTGTGACGTCACAGGAAAATGGACGGGTGTATATAACGATGGTTAAAATCAGGCACTTTGAAGCTTTTTTTAGGGATATTGCGTGATGGGTAACATTTTGAAAAAAACTTCGAAAAATAAAATAAGCCACTGGGAACTGTTTTTTAATGGTTTTAACCCTTCTGAAATTGTGATAATGTTCCCCTTTAAAAAAAATTTTTAAAAATTTAAAAAATGTAAAAAATGAAAGAAAAAAGAATAAAAAAAAAAAAAAAAAAAGATTTTTTTTAAATGACAATTTACTTTGAATCGCACAACGTGAGAATCGCGATTCGAATTCGAATCGATTTTTCCCCACACCCCTAATCATGTAGTAACGGTAACTGAGTTACTGAATATAAAAAATAAAGCGTTATATTACTATTTACCGCCGAAAGTAACGGCGTTACTTTGTAACACGTTAATCCCAATACTGGTTATAAGTAAATTGCACAGTACAGTACATTATTCCGTACAATTGACCACTAAATGGTAACACCCCAATACATGGTGTTTACGTGACGTCACACATCCGGGTTATCCCGGGTCATCCGCCATCTTGGGAGGCAAACAAAACACACCTGGCCTAGTTGACACGCTTCACGATTATTGACAATAGCTTCGAGCAAACACTGGTGAAAGGCGCATAATGGTTATTTCCTGTTGGGTGAATGGATGTACAAATCGACGGGATGGATCAGTGCAGCGAGGATTTTTCAGTATTCCTAAAATTAGACACAACGAAGGAGAACAGACAAGGAAAATCAGCGAGGAGAGACGACGCTTGTGGTTGGCAAGCATCAACAGGAAAGAGGAGCCATCTCAACATTCCAAAATATGTTCTGATCACTTTGTAACAGGTAGGATTACGTCTCAATCTGTTTATTAAACATTTTAGAACGATGTATTGTTTATTTTTTTGTCAATTTGCTATTCTCGAAGCCCTTTATGGGATGGACCACGAAAGCGAAAGCCCCCCCCTCAGGATATATAGCGCCCATCTCAGCCAAAAAATTGTCATACTCGTGAATTATATTTTATACTCTTCAGTTGGGCATTATCAAAACTAACAAATTGAATAAATTAACAAATTTATCACATATATAAATAAATATAAGTGGATGGGAGAGGACAGGCTTGGGCAGACTCCCCTTATCCTAAGGAGTCCGACGTGTCCTCGCTAAACACATGGTTTTAATGTACGTTATATATACATACCCTGCCCACTACAAGCACTTTCTCGTTTGCAGTCATGCTTTTAACGTCGCTGACCCATCCGTTAATAAACTGGTTGTACGCCTCCAGAGACTTGAATGCCCTCAATTCCTCCATTGTATAGGCACTGGTGTAATTGACGAGGTAGTTCAAAATGTCTATGTACGTTATGGCCGGGAGGCATTTGTGGTCATACGTGAAACTTTGTTTCGGCACTTCGTACGGGTCAACGCCTATGCATTGTGTCTTCTGGTTGTATCTTTCCAACGTCTGGTTGTCCAAGCCTTCTTTATACTTCTTTTTTGCTGGTTTCTCGGCCATTATGCATACGTTTGTGAACGGGTTCGTATATATGAATTTGCTGATGTTGTACCGGTGCGCTTGCCTTTCAAAATGGCGGATCGCGCGGAGCATCATGGGAAATCAGTCGGGCGTGAAAACTATGTACCGTATTTTCCGCACTATAAGGCGCACCGGATTATTAGCCGCACCTTCAATGAATTACATATTTCATAACTTTGTCCACCAATAAGCCGCCCCGGATTATAAGCCGCGCCTACGCTGCGCTAAAGGGAATGTCAAAAAAACAGTCAGATAGTTCAGTCAAACTTTAATAATATATTGAAAACCAGCGTTCTAACAACTCTGTCCCAAAATGTACGCAAATGTGCAATCACAAACATAGTAAAATTCAAAATAGTATTGTAGAGCAATAGCAACATAATGTTGCTCGAACGTTAATGTCACAACACACAAAATAAACATAGCGCTCACCTTCTGAAGTTATTCTTCATTCGTAAATCCTTCGAATTCTTCGTCTTCGGTGTCCGAATTGAAAAGTTGCGCAAGCGTGGGATCCAAAAATGGCCGGCTCCGTCTCGTCGAAGTCATCGGATTCAGTGTCGCTGTTGTTGTCCAGTAGTTCTGTGAATCCTGCCTTCCGGAAAGCTCGGACCACAGTTGTGACCGAAATATCTGCCCAGGCATTTACGATCCACTGGCAAATGTTGGCGTATGTCGTCCGGCGCTGTCTGCCCGTCTTAGTGAAGGTGTGTTCGCCTTCGGAGCTGTGTGAAAAAAGCCACCCGGCCTCTTCGCGTAAACTTCCCTTAACCACTCGCTCATCTTTTCTTCATCCATCCATCCCTTTGAGTTAGCTTTTATGATGACGCCGGCTGGAAAGGTCTCTTTTGGCAAGGTCTTCCTTTTGAATATCACCATGGGTGGAAGTTAGCATGGCAAGCTAGAACCACAGTGAAGGATGACTTCTCATTCCCTGTGGTGCGAATATTCACCGTACGTGCTCCGTTCCACAGTGCGGTTCACAGGAATATCAGTTGCTGTGAAATACGGTAGTAATCCGTGTGCGGATGGAGAGATTGCGTCTTTTTATGAACCGGATCGCTTAGTAGGAGCCATTTTGTGGTCTTTACAGATGTAAACAGGAAATGAAACGTACGGTGATATCCGCGCGTTTTTTCTTCTTCTTCCGGGGGCGGGTGGTTGCTTACAGTAGAAGAAGAAGCGCTTCCTGTTCTATGGGGGCGGGTGCTTTCCTTGGCGGTTGCTTGCGTAGAAGAAGAAGCGCTTCCTGTTCTACCGGGAAAAAAGATGGCGGCTGTTTACCGAAGTTGCGAGATCGAAACTTTATGAAAATGAATCGTAATAAAGCGCACCGGGTTATAAGGCGCACTGTCAGCTTTTGAGAAAAATTGTGGTTTTTAGGTGCGCCTTATAGTGCGGAAAATACGGTATAACTTTTTCGGGAATCTCACGTTTTCGGGGTCCACGTAATTCAATTCATGGTAAAACACAAGCGCCCAACGTGGGGCTCGAACCCACGACCCTGAGATTAAGAGTCTCATGCTCTACCGACTGAGCTAGCCGGGCCTATCTGAAGACTACAAACTGCTTTTTCGCACTTGTGACAGTCTTCTTTGTTTCTTACGAAGCGAGAACAGCACAAAGTATAACTAATTGCGTGTTGAACACACTCGGCTAATAAAACTAATTGTGATTTAAACGTGTTAGTCTGTCTAACTTATGTTTGATTGTCTTATTTTTGTTTTGCGTGTGGGGGCATTTGCAGCATTTTTCTTTTGCATGACTTTTTGATCTTGCAGCATGTATGTTATAGCAGCCTTTTTATTGGGCTGCGTTTCTGCGTGGCATTAATAGGAAGGAAGCAGTACATTATTGAACATGTCAACAAACATACCGTCAACGTCAAGCATCTTCAACTCCGCCAGTTGTTGTCTCTCCTGTCTTGTTCGAGAACGTTCCTCCTCGTACGACGCTATAGTTTGTTCAAACAGTGCAAAAATGTCATCGGCTGCCACCATTAGTCGCTCTATCACCAATTCTTTCAACATTTTGAATGTTTTTTTACTCGATTCCACAAAGCAGCCGTCGCCTTTTAGCTTTTTTTTTTTTTTTTTTTTTTTTTAATATTTTGCAGTGAGGTTAACTTCCGCTTCCGCTTCCTTCTTCTTCTAACAGCGGGTTGCAGCCATGCTCGAAAAGTACATACCGCCACCTACCGTGTTTCAACCTTTTTTGAGCCAAGGCACATTTTTTGCGTTGAGAAAAATCCAGAGGCACACCACCAGCAGAAGTCATTGAAAAACGAAACTCAGTTCAATCAATCAATCAATCAATCTTTATTTATATAGCCCTAAATCACAAGTGTCTCAAAGGGCTGCACAAGCCACAACGACATCCTCGGTACAAAGCCCACATACGGGCAAGGAAAAACTCACCCCAGTGGGACGTCGATGTGAATGACTATGAGAAACCTTGGAGAGGTAACCCCCCCCCTCTAGGGGAGACCGAAAGCAATGGATGTCGAGTGGGTCTGACATAATATTGTGAGAGTCCAGTCCATAGTGGATCCAACATACCGTATTTTCCGCACTATAAGGCGCACCTAAAAACCACAAATTTTCTCAAAAGCTGACAGTGCGCCTTATAACCCGGTGCGCTTTATTACGATTCATTTTCATAAAGTTTCGATCTCGCAACTTCGGTAAACAGCCGCCATCTTTTTTCCCGGTAGAACAGGAAGCGCTTCTTCTTCTACGCAAGCAACCGCCAAGGAAAGAACCCGCCCCCATAGAACAGGAAGCGCTTCTTCTTCTACTGTAAGCAACCACCCGCCCCCGGAAGAAGAAGAAAAAACGCGCGGATATCACCGTACGTTTCATTTCCTGTTTACATCTGTAAAGACCACAAAATGGCTCCTACTAAGCGACAAGGATCCGGTTCATGAAAAGACGCAATCTCTCCATCCGCACACGGATTACTACCGTATTTCACAGCAACTGATATTCCTGTGAACCGCACTGTGGAACGGGAGCACGTACGGTGAATATTCGCACCACAGGGAATGAGAAGTCATCCTTCACTGTGGTTCTAGCTTGCCATGCTAATGGCCAGAAACTTCCACCCATGGTGATATTCAAAAGGAAGACCTTGCCAAAAGAGACCTTTCCAGCCGGCGTCATCATAAAAGCTAACTCGAAGGGATGGATGGATGAAGAAAAGATGAGCGAGTGGTTAAGGGAAGTTTACGCGAAGAGGCCGGGTGGCTTTTTTCACACAGCTCCGTCCATGTTGATATACGACTCCATGCGCGCCCACATCACAGATGGTGTCAAAAAACAAGTGAAGCACACAAATACAACACTCGCCGTCATTCCGGGTGGATTAACCAAAGAACTCCAACCGCTGGATATTGGTGTCAACAGGGCATTCAAATCACGACTGCGAACGGCGTGAGAACAATGGATGACCGAAGGCGAACACACCTTCACTAAGACGGGCAGACAGCGCCGGACGACATACGCCAACATTTGCCAGTGGATCGTAAATGCCTGGGCAGATATTTCGGTCACAACTGTGGTCCGAGCTTTCCGGAAGGCAGGATTCACAGAACTACTGGACAACAACAGCGACACTGACTCCGATGACTTCGACGAGACGGAACCGGCCATTTTGGATCCCACGCTTGCGCAACTTTTCAATTCGGACACCGAAGACGAAGAATTCGAAGGATTTACGAATGAAGAATAACTTCAGAAAGTGAGCGCTATGTTTATTTTGTGTGTTGTGACATTAACGTTCGAGCAACATTATGTTGCTATTGCTCTACACCATTTTGAATTTTACTATGTTTGTGATTGCACATTTGCGTACATTTTGGGACAGAGTTGTTAGAACGCTGGTTTTCAATATATTATTAAAGTTTGACTGACCTATCTGACTGTTTTTTTGACATTCCCTTTAGCGCAGCGTAGGCGCGGCTTATAATCCGGGGCGGCTTATTGGTGGACAAAGTTATGAAATATGTAATTCATTGAAGGTGCGGCTAATAATCCGGTGCGCCTTATAGTGCGGAAAATACGGTAATAGTAAGAGTCCAGTCCATAGTGGGGCCAGCAGGACACCATCCCGAGCGGAGACGGCAGCGTAGAGATGTTCCCAGCCGATGCACAGGCGAGCGGTCCACCCCGGGTCCCGACTCTGGACAGCCAGCACTTCATCCATGGCCACCGGACCTGTGCCCCCCCCCCTCAAGGAAAAGGGGAGCAGAGGAGAAAAGAAAAGAAACGGCAGATCAACTGGTCTAACAGGGGGGCTATTTAAAGGCTAGAGTATACAAATGAGTTTTAAGATGGGACTTAAATGCTTCTACTGAGGTAGCATCTCTAATTGTTACCGGGAGGGCATTCCATAGTACTGGAGCCCGAATAGAAAACGCTCTATAGCCCGCAGACTTTTTTTGGGCTCTGGGAATCACTAATAAGCCGGAGTTCTTTGAACGCAGATTTCTTGCCGGGACATATGGTACAATGCAATCGACAAGATAGGACGGAGCTAGACCGTGTAGTATTTTATACGTAAGTAGTAAAACCTTAAAGTCGCATCTTAAGTGCACAGGAAGCCAGTGCAGGTGAGCCAGTATAGGTACATATATATATATATGTATATAAAGGTATATACAGTATAGGCGTAATATGATCAAACTTTCTTGTTCTTGTCAAAAGTCTAGCAGCCGCATTTTGTACCAACTGCAATTTTTTAATGCTAGACATAGGGAGACCCGAAAATAATACGTTACAGTAGTCGAGACGAGACGTAACGAACGCATGAATAATGATCTCAGCGTCGCTAGTGGATAAAATAGAACGAATTTTAGCGATATTACGGAGATGAAAGAAGGCCGTTTTAGTAACACTCTTAATGTGTGACTCAAAGGAGAGAGTTGGGTGGAAGATAATACCCAGATTCTTTACTGATTCGCCTTGTGTAATTGTTTGGTTGTCAAATGTTAAGGTGGTATTATTAAATAAATGTCGGTGTTTAGCAGGACCGATAATCAGCATTTCCGTTTTCTTGGCGTTGAGTTGCAAGAAGTTAGCGGACATCCATTGTTTAATTTCATTATATTAAGTTGACAGTAAAAAGTCTTTGTCGCAATTGTTGGATATGAATTCTAACCAGGCCCGGCCCTAACCAATCTGGCGCCCTAGGCAAGATTTTAGGTGGCGCCCCCCCCCCACATCGGCAGTGAAGTGTATATACTCACAAGAAACCGGATAGCTTTGTCTTTGACCTTTTTTTTTTACTTAAAGAAAGCAAATTAACAATCAGAATAGTTAACAAGATAAAAAAAAATATGAATAAATAAATGAATGCAAAAATGAATATATGAAATACAATATTTTTTTTACATACATATTGCTTAATTAACATTAATGATGTGCACTTTAACAACTAGGCTTACAACTATACCTAATATATAAAGGGGTGGAAAAGTAACTATTACCTGCAGGGCAAACATTAGCTAACCAGAAGGCAATAACAATGTAAACAAAAAACACCTGCTTAAAAGATCTAATACAAATGTCCCTGAGGAATGTAAGGTGGGAGTACTGTAATTACCTAACGTTACATTATTATTTTCCATAACAATTTAGCCCCCTCCACAATATTAACCCGACGTTAAAACAGAACTAGCTATTTATTGATTAGCAATTGCCGAATCATGTAACATTAGCTTAATGCTAAAAAGCCAGGTTACTATCACATTCTGTAACAGACAAATAATTTCATGTAGGCTAACGTTACCTACCTGCTAACTCTGTCTTTTCTCGTTTCTCCTCCTCTTCTTTTCTCTTTTTTTCTTCCCTGGGCACCTGACAGTTTTGGTCGTTTTGACATCTTGTGTTGATTTTTTGATGTGGTGACGTCCAAAAAGAGTCATGATACGGGAAGGGAGGGGACGCACCGTGCATTACGGGCGTAATGTTGTAACAAATAATATTTCTATTAAATAGGCTTTACTTTGCATTTTAATTAACGTGGGATTATTTTGTGTATTTAGAAATAATAGTACCAACTTTTTTTTCTTTTTTTTTTTTCTCCAACATTTGTGGCACTGGCGTGGCGCCCCCTGATGGACGGCGCCCTTAGCATTTGCCTATACGGCCTATGCCACGGGCCGGCCCTGAGCAGAAGTCATTAAAAACGAAACTCAGTTGACAGTAAAAAGTATTTGTCGCAATTGTTGGATATGAATTCAAACCATAACCAAGCATGCAACACTATAGCTCTTGTCTCAAAGTAGGTGTACTGTCACCCAGGGCCGGCCCGTGGCATAGGCCGTATAGGCAAATGCTAAGGGCGCTGTCCATCAGGGGGCGCCACGCCAGTGCCACAAATGTTGGAGAAAAAAAAAAAAAAAAGTTGGTACTATTATTTCTAAATACAAAAAATAATCCCACGTTAATTAAAATGCAAAGTAAAGCCTATTTAATAGAAATATTATTTGTTACAACATTACGCCCCCCCCCCCCCCCCCCCCGCACGGTGCGCCCCCTCCCTTCCCGTATCATGACTCTTTTTGGACGTCACCACATCAAAAAATCAACACAAGATGTCAAAACGGCCAAAACTGTCAGGTGCCCAGGGAAGAAAAAAGAGAAAAGAAGAGGAGGAGAAACGAGAAAATACAGAGGTAGCCTACATGAAATTATTTGTCTGTTACAGAATGTGATAGTAACCTGGCTTTTTAGCATTAAGCTAATGTTACATGATTCGGCAATTGCTAATAAATAGCTAGTTCTGTTTTAACGTCGGGTTAATATTGTGGAGGGGGCTAAATTGTTATGGAAAATAATAATGTAACGTTAGGTAATTACAGTACTCCCGCCTTACATTCCTCAGGGACATTTCTTTCTTTCTTTAGTTTATTTGGAACATGAACACACTTACATCATAATACATCACACAATTTCATATCATTTCATTTTACATCATGCCCGAAAAGGAGTAGGAAGAAGCAAAGCTTATTTAATCCTACCCCTTTCCCACTTCAAAGCGTTTACAAATATATAGAATAATTTACTGACCTTTTTATATAATAAAACAACATCTATGAATTAGTATACAACAGTTTTGTAATATGTAATTAATTAATTAATTCAGTCATTATTAACATACTGAGATGAAGAATATCTTATTTTCAATAAGGTTGAAAGTATTTCTCATAATTCTTCTTCTTTGTACTCTGTAAGCACTATTATTTTGAACAACCTCTTAAACTGGATCATATCAGTACAATTTTTAACTTCTTTACTTAATCCATTCCATCATTTAATTCCACATACTGATATGCTAAAAGTTCTAAGTGTTGTACGTGCATATAAATGTTTGTATTAGATCTTTTAAGCAGGTGTTTTTTGTTTACATTGTTATTGCCTTCTGGTTAGCTAATGTTTGCCCTGCAGGTAATAGTCACTTTTCCACCCCTTTATATATTAGGTATAGTTGTAAGTAAAAAAAAAAAAAAAGGTCAAAGACAAAGCTATTCGGGTTCTTGTGAGTATATACACGTCACTGCCGATGTGGGGGGGCGCCACCTAAAATCTTGCCTAGGGCGCCAGATTGGTTAGGGCCGGGCCTGCTGTCACCACCTGTCACATCACGCCGTGACTTATTTTGAGTTTTTTTGCTGTGAGAATATACTTATTTTAAGGTATTTTTGGGTTCATTGAAGTTAGCGAATTGTACTTGTTTTGGAAAGTCTTGACAGGCTACATTTTCTTGTTCTATTGGCAGATAATTTTGCTTAGTTCAAATAAAATGTCCCTCATTTTTAGGGCCCGCAATGGCCCATTGCAAAAGGACTCCCACAGGGAGTCCTTATGCAATGGGACATAAGGACCTATTGTATTTGTAAGGTTTTATTATTCTTTCTTTCTTTCTTTCTTCTTCCGCCGCCTCTTTGAGCACTAATTTGACCCACTTAACATGCTTCAAAACTCACCATATTTGACCCACACATCAGGACCTGCGAAAATTGCCTTTTAATAAAAAAACCGAACCCCAAAACTCAAAATTGCGCTCTAGCGCCCCCTAGGAAGAAGAAAAAACTACGCTGCCTGTAACTCCCACTATGAAGGTCGGAGAGACATGACACAAAAACCTCTATGTAGGTCTGACTTAGATATACATTTCATAATTGTATATCCTCGGGCTAAAATCAACAGGAAGTTGGCAATTCCCCCTTCAAGACAAAAAAGTACTAAAAACAGTCACTTTTGCCTCTTTGCGCTGTAATTTGACCCCCTTGACATGCTTCAAAACTCACCGAACTCAACACACATATCAGGACTGGCTAAAACTGTGATCTAATGAAAAAACCTAACCCCAAATCTTTATGAAACGCACAAAAAACTGCTCCTCGGATGAAAAAACTGACAAAACTGCCTGTGGGAAGGTCGGAGAGACATGAAACAAAAACCTCTATGTAGGTCTTACTTAGACCTACATTTCATAAATTGACAACCCCCAGCAGAAATCAACAGGAAGTTTGCTATTCCCCCTTCAAAACAATTTTTTTGTAAAAAACCAGTCACCTTCCTTCAAAAACTATCTCCTCTGAGCGCGTTTGTC
Organism: Nerophis lumbriciformis; assembly: GCF_033978685.3. Classification (NCBI taxonomy): domain Eukaryota; kingdom Metazoa; phylum Chordata; class Actinopteri; order Syngnathiformes; family Syngnathidae; genus Nerophis; species Nerophis lumbriciformis. The sequence continues at coordinate 5,061,428 of NC_084550.2, forward strand.
GTTTCGCCTTCAAACTAACACAGGTGAGAGATTAAACCCTTGTGTATAAATTAACAGAACAGCTTTTTAATACTATGGAATGCCCTCCCGGTAACAGTTAGAGATGCTGCCTCAGTAGAAACATTTAAGTCCCATCTCAAAACTCATTTGTATACTCTAGCCTTTGAATAGCCCCCCTTTTTTAGACCAGTTGATCTGCCGTTTCTTTTCTTTTCTCCTCTGCTCCCCCCTATCCCTTGTGGAGGGGAAGACACACAGATCCGGTGGCCATGGATGGGGTGCTGGCTGTCCGGGGTCGGGACCCGGGGTGGACCGCTCGCCTGTATATTGGTTGGGAACATCTCTGCGCTGCTGACCCGTCTCCGCTCGGGATGGTTTCCTGCTGACCCCACTGTGGACTGGACTCTTACTGTTATGCTGGATCCACTATGGACTGGACTCTCACAATATTATGTTAGACCCACTCGACATCCATTGCATTCGGTCTCCCTAGAGGGGGGGGGGGTTACCCACATATGCGGTCCTCTCCAAGGTTTCTCATAGTCATTCACATCGACGTCCCACTGGGGTGAGTTTTTCCTTGCCCTTATGTGGGCTATACCGAGGATGTCGTTGTGGCTTGTGCAGCCCTTTGAGACACTTGTGATTTAGGGCTATATAAATAAACATTGATTGATTGATTGATTGACCTGCTCCGGTTTTGATTTTATGACCCTTCAAAGACCCGCTGCGCTGATGCTGCTGCGCTACTGTTTTTTTAAGATGGCTGCTTAAAAGCAGGAAGCACCAACGTGCCCACACAATGCAGACAAGGTAGGTACACTAGACAAAAGTCTTGGGACACTTCAGACTAAAAGTAGACAAAAGTATTGGGACACTTAGGACTAGCACCTGCCAAATACGCGGGCCTGAACAACGCTGCTTGCAGCTTTAATCAGGGCCCGCACGGCCCATTGCAAAAGTCCTTATGCAATGGGACATAAGGACCTATTGAATTTGTAAGGTTTTATTATTCTTTTTTCTTTATTCTTCCGCCGCCTCTTTGAGCACTAATTTGACCCACTCAACATGCTTCAAAACTCACCATATTTGACCCACACGTCAGGACCTGCGAAAATTGTCTTTTAATAAAAAAACCAAACTGCAAAAATCAAAATTGCGCTCTAGCGCCCCCTGGGAAAAAAAAAAACTAGACTGCCTGTAACTCCCACTGTCGGAGAGACATGAAACAAAATCCTCTATGTAGGTCTGACTCAGACCTAACTTTTATAATGGTACATTCTCGGGCTAAAATCAACAGGAAGTTGGCAATTCCCCCTTCAAGACAAAAAAGTACTAAAAACAGTCACTTTTGCCTCTTTGCGCTGTAATTTGACCCCCTTAACATGCTTCAAAACTCACAGAACTGAACACACACATCAGGACTGGCAAAAACTGTGATCTAATAAAAAAAACCTAACCCCAAATTCAAAAATTGCGCTCTACAGCAATTTTTGAATAAAACTGATAAAAAACTGCTCCTCGGAAGAAAAAAAATTACAAAACTGCCTGTAACTCCCACTGGGAAGGTCGGAGAGACATGAAACAAAAACCTCTCCGTAGGTCTCACTTAGACCTACATTTCATAAATTGACTACCCCCAGCAAAAATCAACAGGAAGTTTGCTATTCCCCCTTCAACACAACATTTTTGTAAAAAACGGTCACCTTTCTTCAAAAATTATCTCCTCTGAGCGCGTTTGTTGTTTCTGCTTCAAACTAACACAGGAGAGAGATTGAACCCTTCTGATTAAAAGTTGGTGAAAGAGTTGTGATACCTGCTCCGGTTTTGATTTTATGACCCTTCAAAGACCCGCTGCACTGATGCTCCTGCGGTGCTGTTTTTTTAAGATGGCTGCTTAAAAGCAGGAAGCACCAACATGCCCACACAATGCAGACAAGGTAGGTACACTAGACAAAAGTCTTGGGACACTTCAGACTAAAAGTAGACAAAAGTATTGGGACACTTAGGACTAGCACCTGCCAAATACGCGGGCCCGAACAACGCTGCTTGCAGCTTTAATTAGGGCCCGCACGGCCCATTGCAAAAGTCCTTATGCAATGGGACATAAGGACCTATTGAATTTGTAAGGTTTTATTATTCTTTTTTCTTTATTCTTCCGCCGCCTCTTTGAGCACTAATTTGACCCACTCAACATGCTTCAAAACTCACCATATTTGACCCACACGTCAGGACCTGCGAAAATTGTCTTTTAATAAAAAAAAAAAACTGCAAAAATCAAAATTGCGCTCTAGCGCCCCCTGGGGAAAAAAAAAACTAGACTGCCTGTAACTCCCACTGTCGGAGAGACATGAAACAAAATCCTCTATGTAGGTCTGACTCAGACCTAACTTTTATAATGGTACATTCTCGGGCTAAAATCAACAGGAAGTTGGCAATTCCCCCTTCAAGACAAAAAAGTACTAAAAACAGTCACTTTTGCCTCTTTGCGCTGTAATTTGACCCCCTTAACATGCTTCAAAACTCACAGAACTGAACACACACATCAGGACTGGCAAAAACTGTGATCTAATAAAAAAAACCTAACCCCAAATTCAAAAATTGCACTCTACAGCAATTTTTGAATAAAACTGATAAAAAACTGCTCCTCGGAAGAAAAAAATTACAAAACTGCCTGTAACTCCCACTGGGAAGGTCGGAGAGACATGAAACAAAAACCTCTCCGTAGGTCTCACTTAGACCTACATTTCATAAATTGACTACCCCCAGCAAAAATCAACAGGAAGTTTGCTATTCCCCCTTCAACACAACATTTTTGTAAAAAACGGTCACCTTTCTTCAAAAATTATCTCCTCTGAGCGCGTTTGTTGTTTCTGCTTCAAACTAACACAGGAGAGAGATTGAACCCTTCTGATTAAAAGTTGGTGAAAGAGTTGTGATACCTGCTCCGGTTTTGATTTTATGACCCTTCAAAGACCCGCTGCACTGATGCTCCTGCGGTGCTGTTTTTTTAAGATGGCTGCTTAAAAGCAGGAAGCACCAACATGCCCACACAATGCAGACAAGGTAGGTACACTAGACAAAAGTCTTGGGACACTTCAGACTAAAAGTAGACAAAAGTATTGGGACACTTAGGACTAGCACCTGACAAATACGCGGGCCTGAACAACGCTGCTTGCAGCTTTAATTTTTCTTGTTTTTGAACCCTGACTTTTTGCACTGCAGTCGGATAGCACACACATGCATTGTGGGCAATTCTTAAACAAACAGCTCCCAAAACAAACGGCTCGCGAATGAGAATCGGTTCCCGTCGCACGAGGAAGACACGTTCAAGAGACTCGACTCGTTCGCGAACGTCCCAAATCTCCACTGAGGCGAGCAAGATGGCGGCTGTTGTCCTCCGCAGATCCCGACAGGGGTTTCAAAATTAAATCAAACAGCTACATGAAACAACAGTAAATGCCTGAAATAGTCGTTTTTTTTTTTTCCAAAACCCGCGAAACAGAAGTTAAGTTTGGAGCATTTGAGTGACAACGGAAGAGAAGACGCCAGGACTAAAATGGCGACGTCGTCTAGCAAAAGACAACATCAACAAGAATTAGCGCCACCAACTGAGACAAAGCTGAAAAGTGCAGAGAAAGGTGAGCGAGTTGATATTATCTACAGCGTTTTTGGAGGCCACATTAAGCCCATAAAATGGCTTTGATAGGAATTAGCCGATGTTGTTGGACAAGGTAAACAAAGAGCCGCCATGTTGTTAGCTGGAAGAAGACAACTGTTGGTCGGTTAAAGCAAACTTGCCAACCCTCCCGAATTTTCCAGGAGACTCCCGAAATTCAGCGCATCTCCCGGAAAACCTCCCGGGACAAATATTCTCCCGAAAATCTCCCGACCTGAGTGACGTGTTGACAGCCTGTTCACACGTCCGCTTTCCCACAATATAAACAGCTAATGATTGAGGGCGAGTTCTTGGTTTCTTATGTGGGTTTATTGTTAGGCAGTTTCATTAACGTCCTCCCAGCGCGGTAAACAACAAACAACAACAGCAGTCACGTTTTCGTCTACCGTAAAGCAGTTCGTCTGCCGTAAACAGCAATGTTGTGACACTTTTAAACAGGACAATACTGCCATCTACTGTACATGCATATGTGACCCACCCATAATGTGTCACATTTTTGTGTTGATTTATTTATTTTATTTTGTGGTTTGAATTCGTTTTTGGAGCAGTCATTACACATTTATCAGTATTCACATTGGTCAGTAGGGGGCAGTAGGGCATTTCTTCCCAATTGAATGCAATCACCTGCAGACCGGAAGTGTCTTGTCATTCTGATGAGAGCGACCAGTCTGTGAACAATTGAAACGTCCTGTGTGCTTTTTCCTCCTGTATAACAGGTTAGTTTTGGTGAATCAACTCACTGAATAATATCCATGTGATCTTTATAAGTTTAAGTACACATTCTGATGGTGGAGCCTAACTCTAAAGTGTTTGTGAGTTGTAGTTTGTATTTGTGAATGAATCCAGTGCACAGCTGCAGTAATCAATACAAAAAGGCGACGTGAGTGCACAATGTTTATATAGGAACTTCTGATCCTAATTCAGACTCCCAAATTAGAGCTCCTGTTTTCTTATTGATTTTAAAATGTATATTTGTATAATGTGTGTGTTCTGAAATAGTGACAGACAATAGAACAAGGATGGACAATTCAACCCTTAACTCAACAATGAGTAGATGAGTGTTATGTGTGTGTATATGTGTAAATAAATGAACACTGAAATTCAAGTATTTATTTTATTTATTTATTTATATATATATATATATATATATATATACATATAGCTGGAATTCACTGAAAGTAAAGTATTTATTTTATATATCTTAACCACGCCCCGACCACGCCCCCCACCCCCCACCTCCCGAAATTGGAGGTCTCAAGGTTGGCAAGTATAAGGTTCATTTCAAACATGAATGCAGTTTCAACATGATACGTCACATATTTGCAATGGGTATGCAGTTCAAATTAGAGGAGATGAAAACATGTAAAATACTAAAATGTAAACTAGAGAAGCAAAGAGACACCGAGATCCAAAATAGGGGTGGGCGATACTGTTGGTATCAATCGGGTACAGTACTAAGTACAAACAGGGCTAGTATCGTCATACTTGCCAACCTTGAGACCTCCGATTTCGGGAGGTGGGTTGGGGCGGGGGCGTGGTTAAGAGGGGAGGAGTATATTTACAGCTAGAATTCACCAAGTCAAGTATTTCATATATATATATATATATATATATATTAGAGATGCGCGGATAGGCAATTATTTCATCCGCAACCGCATCACAAAAGTCGTCAACCATCCGCATCCACCCGCCCGCCACCCGCCAGTTGTTATATATCTAATATAGACGATGCAAGCATATTAATGAGGTTATAAAGCTTTTGCCTGTTAAAGAAAGGAGACTGATCCAATGTAGCAGAGACATTCAATGCGTGCTCTTGGCCACGCATTAGTGGCTAAGATATATTAATGCGTGATAATATTATTTATCATGATTATAGTATTATTGTCATTTCCATTAAGAAAGTGTTGACTATTGTTGCCAATGCCCTCAGATCAGGAGTGCGTTCCTCACGCTTTGTGTGTGCAGTTGCAGAAAGCAGAACGAGGCTTTTAAGAAGTTAAAACAATGTTTTAGAAAGACTAGGCCTATATTTTTCCGTTAGGGAAAAAAAAAATTCTGAATTTATTTCAATGAATATTAACTTGTTAACGTTATAATGCTCAAATAGGGACGAGGGCGGGGTGCACAGTGAACAATTTCGCGACAAAGATGAACCTTTATTGATTGATCTGCAGCCATGACAAAATATCAGACAATCTCCATTGTCAACGACAGGCAGGAAAATAAAGATAAACACATAGCCTATGTTCTAGGCATAGGCTCATACGTTTTTAAGTTGAAATAAAAAAATAAATAAAAAATGTGCCTCATAAGCCTTAGGCTGTCAATCACGCGCACAAACTTAAATTATACAATAACATATGTATGTCATCTCTATTTAAACAAAAATAAATAATAAGAACAAATTACCTGCAACTTATTGGCCAAGGCAAAAAGCTGAAGGGGGGAAATCAAACCCATCAGACTGCACTTTATCATCAAACTTGAATTATAATGAAAATAGACGGTCGCGACAAACAAAGCAGGCTAAATATCCTTACATTGTCGCCAATCGGAGATGCGCTTCACTTGAAAGCGAGGCCAAATAATTATTCACACATAGTAGTATATCTCCAATAGAAAAAAACACAATAAACAACGCAATTGCCTTAATTCCTTTGCATTGTAGTGCGCCCAAACAACACGTAACCATCAAAATTATTTAGCTGACCGAACTCAATATAGGTTAGACATAGGCTTATTTGGTATAGCCTAGGTAACGTAGACTAATTCGTTTAACATATCCAACCGTATGTCTACCGTATTTTCCGCACCATAAGCCGCCCTGGGTTATAAGCCGCGCCTTCAATGAACGGCATATTTCAAAACTTTGTCCACCTATAAGCCGCCCCGTGTTATAAGCCGCATCTAACTGCGCTAAAGGGAATGTCAAAAAAACAGTCAGATAGGTCAGTCAAACTTTAATAATATATTAAAAACCAGCGTGATGTGGGCGCGCATGGAGTCGTATATCAACATGGACGGAGCTGCGTGAAAAAAGCCACCCGGCCTCTTCGCGTAAACTTACCTTAACCACTGGCTCATCTTTTCTTCATCCATCCATCCCTTCGAGTTAGCTTTTATGATGACGCCGGCTGGAAAGGTCTCTTTTGGCAAGGTCTTCCTTTTGAATATCACCATGGGTGGAAGTTTCTGGCCATTAGCATGGCAAGCTAGAACCACAGTGAAGGATGACTTCTCATTCCCTGTGGTGCGAATATTCACCGTACGTGCTCCCGTTGTATCCACAGTGCGGTTCACAGGAATATCAAAAGTCAGTGGAACCTCGTCCATGTTGATAATGTTCTCTGGCCGGATCTTTTTTTCAGCTATCTTGTTTTTACAATATGCACGGAAAGTAGCCAGCTTTTCTTGAAAGTCTTTAGGCAGTTGCTGTGAAATAGTAGTCCGTGTGCGGATGGAGAGATTGCGTCTTTTCATGAACCGGAAACCTGTCGCTTAGTAGGAGCCATTTTGTGGTCTTTACAGATGTAAACACACAAAGGAAATGAAACGTAATATCCGCGCGCTGCTTCTTCTTCTACGCGGGCGGGTGGTTGCTTACAGTAGAAGAAGAAGCGCTTCCTGTTCTATGGGGGCGGGTGCTTACCTTGGCGGTTGCTTGCGTAGAAGAAGAAGCACTTCCTCTTCTACGGGGAAAAAAGATGGCGGCTGTTTACCATAGTTGCGAGACCGAAACTTTATGAAAATGAATCTTAATATTAATCCATATATAAGCCGCACTGTCAGCTTTTGAGTAAATTTGTGGTTTTTAGGTGCGGCTAATAGTGCGGAAAATACGGTACTTACTTTTTTTTTTGTTAGCACTATGCAGGAATAAAATGGCATCTACAGTGCCAGGATTCATGTGAGAGCGCCTGGCCTCTAAAATGCGCCCTGCTGCGCTGAAAGAGCGCTCACTTGCGCCACTTGTTGCTGGGACGCGGTGCCTGATTAATAATTGACTGTTTCAAAGAGTGCTGCTCGTTTTTCGTATGTGGGTAACAACATTTAACTATGTATATATTTCCGAATTGGTTCAACCGCCCGTATCTATTTAAAATCAATTTTTACCTGCCCGACCCGCGGTTTATCTGCGGACTCCGCGGTTGTGTCCGCAAACCACGCATCTCTAATATATATATATAAGAAATACTTGACTTTCAGTGAATTCTAGCTATATATATATATATATATATATATATATATATATATATATATATATATATATATATATATATATATATATAAGAGAAATACTTGAATTTCAGTGTTCATTTATTTACACATATACACACATAACACTCATCTTCTTATTGTTGAGTTATGGGTTGAATTGTCCATCCTTGTTCTATTCTCTGTCACTAATGTTCTAACCATGCTGAACAGCCTCTCTGATGATGCATTCTGCTTCGTCTCCTTGTTGTGTGCGCAGTTGTGCACTGCACTCTTTAAAAGCCGTAGATGTTATTGTCACATATGCATGTACAGTAGATGGCAGTATTGTGCTGTTTAAGACTGTCACAACATTGCTGTTTACGGCAGACGAACTGCTTTACGGTAGACGAAAACGTGACTGCTGTTGTTGTGTGTTGTTGCCGCGCTGCGAGGACGTTAATGAAACTGCCTAACAATAAACACACATAAGAAACCAAGAACTCGCCCTCGATCATTCTACAGTTATAACGTGATTGGGCAGGCATGCTGTTTGTATTGTGGGAAAGCGGACGTGAAAACAGGCTGTCGACACGTCACTCAGGTACGCCTGAATTTCGGGAGATTTTCGGGAGAAAATTTGTCCCGGGAGGTTATCGGGAGAGGCGCTGAATTTCGGGAGTCTCCCGGAAAATCCGGGAGGGTTGGCAAGTATGAGTATCGTATACATATCGAAGTTGCTTGTATTCAGTCACGTGACTTAATCCCGGAAGTGAAAAACAGTGCTAGTCAATAGGGCTGTGGGAAAAAATCGATTCGAATTCAAATCGCGATTCTCACGTTGTACGATTCAGTATCGATACTCATTTTTCGAAAATCTATTTTTTTTTTTTTTTTTTTTTTTTTTAAATTAATCAATTCAACAAAACAATACAAAGCAATACCATAACAATGCAATCCAATTCCAAAAGCAAAGCAACACTCAGAACTGCAATAAACAGAGCAATTGAGAGGAGACACAAACGCCACACAGAACAAACCAAAAGTAGTGAAACAAAAATGAATATTATCAACAACAGTATCAATATTAGTTATTATTTCAACATAGCAGTGATTAAAAATCCCTCATTGACATTATCATGAGACATTTATAAAAAAAAAAAAAAAAAAGAACAATAGTTATCCTGCCTTCCTTAAGCACACTTGTACACGAAGGCAGTAAGTTCAACACCTTCCGCTCATCAAAACTCTGAACACCAGGTTGACTAAAGGAGGCCAGGTTTATTGATAATTGATAATGAAGATATGAAATAATCCTAAATGAAATACAATGACTTGGTTTATATTATTGTATATACTAGGGCAGGGGTCACCAACGCGGTGCCCGCGGTCACCAGGTAGCCCGTAAGGACCAGATCAGTCGCCCGCTGGCCTGTTCTAAAAATAGCTCAAAGAGCAGCACTTACCAGTGAGCTGCCTCTATTTTTTAAATTGTATTTATTTACTAGCAAGCTGGTCTCGCTTTGCTCGACATTTTTAATTCTAAAAGAGACAAAACTCAAATAGAATTTGAAAATCCAAAAAAATATTTTAAAGACTTGGTCTTCACTTGGAATAAGCGGTAGAAAATGGATGGATGGGTCTTCACTTGTTTAAATAAATTCATTTATTTTTTACTTTGCTTCTTATTACTTTTAGAAATACAATTTTAGAGAAAAATACAACCTTAAAAATGATTTTAGGATTTTTAAACAAATATACCTTTTTACCTTTTAAATGTCTTCCTCTTCTTTCCTGACAATTTAAATCAATGTTCAAGTAAAAAAAAAAATTTTATTGTAAAGAATACGGTGGCAGAGGGGTTAGTGCATCTGCCTCACAATACGAAGGTCCTGAGTAGTCTTGGGTTCAATCCCGGGCTCGGGATCTTTCTGTGTGGAGTTTGCATGTTCTCCCCGTGACTGCGTGGGTTCCCTCCGGGTACTCCGGCTTCCTCCCACCTCCAAAGACATGCACCTGGGGATAAGTTGATTGGCAACACTAAATTGGCCCTAGTGTGGATGTGAGTGTGAATGTTGTCTGTCTATCTGTGTTGGCCCTGCGATGAGGTGGCGACTTGTCCAGGGTGTACCCCGCCTTCCGCCCGATTGTAGCTGAGATAGGCTCCAGCGCCCCCCGCGACCCCAAAGGGAATAAGCGGTAGAAAATGGATGGATGGATGGAATAATAAATATTTTAGCTTCTGGTTTTTCGACGAAGAATATTTGTGAAATATTTCTTCAAACTTACTATGATTAAAATTCAAAAAAATTATTCTGGCAAATCTAGAAAATCTGTAGAATCAAATTTAAATCTTATTTCAAAGTATTTTGAATTTCTTTTAAAATTTTTGTTCTGGAAAATCTAGAAGAAATACTGATTTGTCTTTGTTAGAAATATAGCTTGGTCCAATTTGTTAAATATTCTAACAAAGTGCAGATTGGATTTTAACCAATTTAAAACATGTCATCAAAATTCTAAAATGTATCTTAATCAGGAAAAATTACTAATGATGTTCCATAAATTCTTTTTTTAATTTTTTCAAAAAGATTCAAATGAGCTAGTTTTTCTCTTCTTTTTGTCGGTTGAATTTTGAACTTTAAAGAGTCGAAAATGAAGATAAACTATGTTTCAAAATTTTATTTTAATTTTTTTCGTGTTTTCTCCTCTTTTAAACCGTTCAATTAAGTGTTTTTTTCATCATTTATTCTCTACAAAAAACCTTCCGTAAAAGGGGAAAAAAATGTACGACGGAATGACAGACAGAAATACCCATTTTTTTATATATATAAATGTATTTATTTAGCTATTCTTGTTTAAATCACACTTACGTGTAACTTACAAATGACAATATATTTATTTATTTAAGTGTGTATCAAACTGGTAGCCCTTCGCATTAATCAGTACCCAAGAAGTAGTTTTTGGTTTCAAAAAGGTTGGTGACCCCTGTACTAGGGCATCAAATCAGTGTCAGTTGAGTCGGTCCATAGGTTGCCTGTAGGGATTTTTAATGTCCAGCAGATGTCAGTATTTAGTGACACAGTATCGACACAGTATCAATACAGTTTTGCAATGTGTCGAAACGCTTCATGACGCCTCATCAACCCATCACTAATGAACAGGTAATGCAATCAGAGATCGTCTAACATCATAAAACA
>NC_084550.2:5077500-5092500 GCF_033978685.3 Nerophis lumbriciformis
TAGCCGCCTCCGCTTCCTTCTGCCTCTGTCTCAGTCAGTCCTCTACACAGCACCCAGCATTGTCCCAATTTCTCAGTGCTTAGCGTTTAGCAGGTAAGCATCAGGCAGCGGACTCTCCCCAAATGATAATAAACACCTCCCAGTCAACTACTAGTAACATCACTATGAGCCTGTTGACTTTCTAGAACTATGAAAGGCAGCGCAGCTCGCTCGCAGTCCTGGCTTGAGGTGAAGGCTAATTCGCTTTTAGCGTAACGTTAGCTCATTTTGCGGTGTGTGTGTGTGTGTGTTACGGACAGCAAAGCCCTGTCTGCCTGTTATTTCACTTTACCTTTTTCTGTGTTGATTGAGCTGTGTTGAAGCAGCAAAAAAGGACATTATGTTAAATGAAGAGTTTCTGTCTCTGATAGTTGATATAATAATGTAGCTGCATCCTACATGAACTCCATGGTGTTCAGGGATGAATAGTCTCTCCTATTGCTATTGTACCATTTTTTCAGCTATAGTTACATTAAAGGGGAACATTATCACAATTTCAGAAGGGTTAAAACCATTAAAAATCAGTTCCCAGTGGCTTATTATATTTTTTCGAAGTTTTTTTCAAAATTTTACCCATCACGCAATATCCCTAAAGAAAGCTTCAAAGTGCCTGATTTTAACCATCGTTATAAACACCCGTCCATTTTCCTGTGACGTCACATAGTGATGCCAACACAAACAAACATGGCGCATAGAACAGCAAGCTATAGCGACATTAGCTCGGATTCAGACTCGGATTTCAGCGGCTTTAGCAATTCAACAGATTACGAATGTATTGAAACGGATGGTTGTAGTGTGGAGGCAGGTAGCGAAAACGAAATTGAAGAAGAAACTGAAGCTATTGAGCCATATCGGTTTGAACCGTATGCAAGCGAAACCCACGAAAATGACACGACAGCCAGCGACACGGGAGAAAGCGAGGACGAATTCGGCGATCGCCTTCTAACCAACGATTGGTATGTGTTTGTTTGGCATTAAAGGAAACTAACAACTATGAACTAGGTTTACAGCATATGAAATACATTTGGCAACAACATGCACTTTGAGAGTGCAGACAGCCCAATTTTCATCGATTAATATATTCTGTAGACATACCCTCATCCGCGCTCTTTTCCTGAAAGCTGATCTGTCCAGTTTTGGAGTTGATGTCAGCAGGCCAGGGAAGCTAGGGTCGATATTCTTCTCTTGATCATCTTCGGTGGCATAAGGGACGGTGTGAGCCAAGACATCCAGGGGGTTTAGCTCGCTCGTCTGCGGGAACAAACTGCCGCCATTGCTTGCCGTGCTACCGAGGTCCTTTGTCCCTGAATTGCTCACACACTCCGGCAGATTCTTTATCGTTGGAAATGCATCTGCTTTGAGTGTCGCAGGATATCCACACATTCTTGCCATCTCTGTCGTAGCATAGCTTTCGTCGGTAAAGTGTGCGGAACAAACGTCCAATTTCTTGCCACTTTGGCATCTTTGGGCCACTGGTGCAACTTGAATCCGTCCCTGTTGGTGTTGTTACACCCTCCGACAACACACCGACGAGGCATGATGTCTCCAAGGTACGGAAAACAGTCGAAAAAACGGAAAATAACAGAGCTGATTTGACTTGGTGTTTGAGAAAATGGCGGATTGCTTCTCGATGTGACGTCACGTTGTGACGTCATCGCTCCGAGAGCGAATATTAGAAAGGCGTTTAATTTGCCAAAATTCTCCCATTTAGAGTTCGGAAATCGGTTAAAAAAATATATGGTCTTTTTTCTGCAACATCAAGGTATATATTGACACTTACATAGGTCTGGTGATAATGTTCCCCTTTAATCATTAAAATTGCAGCAGCCTAGTTTTGAATGGCAGGGTCCCTGCCATCACATGTTGATAAAAATATAACATTTACATTATAAAAATCAACTACAGGCTTCCCAAATGCTGTAATAAATTAAGCATGATGAGTTGACTTGAAACTGTTTAATGTTGCACTTTTTATATGTAGAAGAAAAGTTGTGTCGTTTTATTTAATCTGAGCAACAACTTGAGGCAGTTTAATGTTGATTAACGTGGGCAGAATGACTATAGTGTTCCCAATGTTAAAAGGATAAAGCCATTGTTTACAAATTTTGGTAAATAAATAACCAGAAAATGTACGTTTTGTTTTTTTCTTACTGTACCGAAAATGAACCGAACCGTGACCTCTAAACCGAGGTACGTACCGAACCGAATTTTTTGTGTACCATTACATCCTTAGTTGTTACACGTGATAAGTCATCTAGAAAGGGATGATTGGTTGTGTGTGTGATACCAGATTCTCTCATGAGCTATAGTGCTGCTTAGAACAACAGTGACTACGTTTCCATGCACTAAATTTGTCTGATTTCTCAAACAGTTCGACACTAAACAAACCTCCTACAACCTATGGAAACACCCGATGATCATGTTTGGCTTTAAAGGGGAACATTATCACCAGACCTATGTAAGCGTCAATATATACCTTGATGTTGCAGAAAAAAGACCATATATTTATTTAACCGATTTCCGAACTCTAAATGGGTGAATTTTGGCGAATTAAACGCCTTTCTATTATTCGCTCTCGGAGCGATGTGACGTCACATCGGGAAGCAATACGCCATTTTCTCAAACACCGAGTCAAATCAGCTCTGTTATTTTCCCTTTTTTCGACTGTTTTCCGTACCTTGGAGACATCATGCCTCGTCGGTGTGTTGTCGGAGGGTGTAACAACACCAACAGGGACGGATTCAAGTTGCACCAGTGGCCCAAAGATGCCAAAGTGGCAAGAAATTGGACGTTTGTTCCGCACACTTTACCGACGAAAGCTATGCTACGACAGAGATGGCAAGAATGTGTGGATATCCTGCGACACTCAAAGCAGATGCATTTCCAACGATAAAGTCAAAGAAATCTGCCGCCAGACCCCCATTGAATCTGCCGGAGTGTGTGAGCAATTCAGGGACAAAGGACCTCGGTAGCACGGCAAGCAATGGCGGCAGTTTGTTCCCGCAGACGAGCGAGCTAAACCCCCTGGATGTCTTGGCTCACACCGTCCCTTATGCCACCGAAGATGATCAAGAGAAGAATATCGACCCTAGCTTCCCTGGCCTGCTGACATCAACTCCAAAACTGGACAGATCAGCTTTCAGGAAAAGAGAGCGGATGAGGGTATGTCTACAGAATATATTAATTGATGAAAACTGGGCTGTCTGCACTCTCAAAGTGCATGTTGTTGCCAAATGTATTTCATATGCTGTAAACCTAGTTCATAGTTGTTAGTTTCCTTTAATGCCAAACAAACACATACCAATCGTTGGTTAGAAGGCGATCGCCGAATTCGTCCTCGCTTTCTCCCTGTGTCGTTTTCGTGGGTTTCGCTTGCATACGGTTCAAACCGATATGGCTCAATAGCTTCAGTTTCTTCTTCAATTTGGTTTTCGCTACCTGCCTCCACACTACAACCATCCGTTTCAATACATGCGTAATCTGTTGAATCGCTTAAGCCGCTGAAATCCGAGTCTGAATCCGAGCTTTTTTCTTTTGCCCGAACCACCTCATCTGGCTCCTCTCGATGTGGAGGAGCAGCGGCTTTACTTTGAGCTCCTCTCGGATGGCAGAGCTTCTCACCCTATCTCTAAGGGAGAGCCCCGCTACCCGGCGGAGGAAACTCATTTGGGCCGCTTGTACCCGTGATCTTGTCCTTTCGGTCATAACCCAAAGCTCATGACCATAGGTGAGGATGGGAAAGTAGATCGACCGGTAAATTGAGAGCTTTGCCTTCCGGCTCAGCTCCTTCTTCACCACAACGGACCGATACAGCGTCCGCATTACTGAAGACGCCGCACCGATCCGCCTGTCGATCTCACGATTCACTCTTCCCTCACTCGTGAACAAGACTCCGAGGTACTTGAACTCCTCCACTTGGGGCAAGATCTCCTTCCCAACCCGGAGATGGCACTCCACCCTTTTCCGGGCGAGAACCATGGACTCGGACTTGGAGGTGCTGATTCTCATCCCAGTCGCTTCACACTCGGCTGCGAACCGATCCAGTGAGAGCTGAAGATCCTGGCCAGATGAAGCCATCAGGACCACATCATCTGCAAAAAGCAGAGACCTAATCCTGCAGCCATCAAACCAGATCCCCTCAACGCCTTGACTGCGCCTAGAAATTCTGTCCATAAAAGTTATGAACAGAATCGGTGACAAAGGGCAGCCTTGGCGGAGTCCAACCCTCACTGGAAACGTGTCCGACTTGGAGCCAGATGAGGTGGTTCGGGCATCTGGTCAGGATGCCACCCGAACGCCTCCCTAGGGAGGTGTTTAGGGCATGTCCGACCGGTAGGAGGCCGCGGGGAAGACCCAGGACACGTTGGGAAGACTATGTCTCCCGGCTGGCCTGGGAACGCCTCGGGGTCCCCCGGGAGGAGCTGGATGAAGTGGCTGGGGAGAGGGAAGTCTGGGCTTCCCTGCTTAGGCTGCTGCCCCCGCGACCCGACCTCGGATAAGCGGAAGAAGATGGATGGATGGATGGATGAATCCGAGCTAATGTCGCTATAGCTTGCTGTTCTTTCCGCCATGTTTGTTTGTGTTGGCTTCACTATGTGACGTCACAGGAAAATGGACGGGTGTTTATAACGATGGTTAAAATCAGGCACTTTGAAGCTTTTTTTTAGGGATATTGCGTGATGGGTAAAATTTTGAAAAAAACTCCTAAAAATATAATAAGACACTGGGAACCGATTTTTAATGGTTTTAACAATTCTGAAATTGTGATAATGTTCCCCTTTAAACAATGTAACAAGGTTTTCCAAAATAAATCAACTCAAATTATGGGAAAAAATGCCAACATGGCACTGCCATATTTATTATTGAAGTCACAAAGTGCATTATTTTTTTTAACATGCCTCAAAACAGCAGCTTGGAATTTGGGACATGCTCTCCCCGAGAGAGCATGAGGAGGCTGAGGGGGGGTGGGGTAGTGGGGGGTGTATATTGTAGCGTCCCAGAAGAGTTAGTGCTGCAAGGGGTTCAGGGTATTTGTTCTGTTGTGTTTATGTTGTGTTACGGTGCGGATATTCTCCCGAAAAGTGTTTGTCATTCTTGTTCGGTGTGGGTTCACTGTGTGGCGCATGTTTGTAACAGTGTTAAAGTTGTTTATACGGCCACCCTCAGTGTGACCTGTATGGCTGTTGACCAAGTATGCATTGCATTTGCTTGTGTGTGTAGTAGAGATGCGCGGTTTGCGGACACAACCGCGGAGTCCGCGGATTATCCGCGGATCGGGCGGATGAAATTTTAAAAAATAAGATTTTATCCGCTCGCGGGTCGGGTCGGGCGGATTAATTAGATTTTTTTTTTTTTTTTTTTGCGGGTGGCAGTTAAACCAATTGGGAAATATATATACATAGTTAAATGTTGTTACCCACATACGAAAAACGAGCAGGCACCTGCTGCATATGCCACAACAGAAGAAAAAAAAAGAAAAGAGATGGACACTTTTACGGAGCGGAGAAGGGACGCCTCGCCGGGGTCCGGGACCGAGGCCCCTTCCCCCGAGAGGGCCCCACCGGGAGCCGTAGCTGAGGCGATCCGCAAGAAGGGCCCGACGCACGTCCAGGGTCACCACCGCGCCCACCGCACCGACACCCCGCCTCGTCCGCTTTCGCCGCGGCCGGCGTCACGCGCAGCAGGTAAGCAGCTTACCTGCCCGCCACCCCCGTGGCCGGGGGCTCGTAACAGGGGTCACTCCGCGCGCTCCGCCCGCGCAGCTTACCTGCTTGCCACCCCTGTTGCCGGGGGCGCGTAACAGGGGTGGCAGTGCGCTCACGAAAGGGGTGGGGCTCACCCTGGTTGATATAGAGAGCAGGACGGTGGCCATGGAAGTCGGAACCCGCTAAGGAGTGTGTAACAACCCACCTGCCGAATCAACTAGCCCTGAAAATGGATGGCGCTGGAGCGTGGGCCCATACCTGGCCGCCGCCGGCAGCGAGACGCGCTTGGAGGTGCGCTCAGCGCGGCTCCCATATGATTGCGCACTGGTGTGCGTCTGGGTCGTGACAGCGTGGCACGCGCAAGTCTGTGCTGCGTTGGATCAGTCTCCTTTCTTTAACAGGCAAAAGCTTTATAACCTCACCATACCTGCCAACTTTTAAATCAGAAAAACCTAGTAGCCAGGGTCCAAGGGCCGTAGGTCCAGGACAAAGTCCTGGTGGAGGGTTCAGGGCTTCGCCCCCCGACGCAAAATGATTATTAGCATTCAGACAGGTTAAAATGTTGCTAAAACCATCACTTTTCTATCAGTCACAGTGACTTTTCAAAACAAAAATATTACAGCAAAAATCATATGGGTTGATTGACATGTTTATTCTGTAAGCTAACTGCAATAGTTTGAAATTATTTTGACAGTTAATGCCAGTTATCCTGTCAACCTTTCACAAGACTTCAATTTGTTAATTGAAAGTATAAATAGTATAAACACTTTTAACAGTATGTCGTGCTGTGAAATACAGCCGACAGGATGGCGCACCAAACACGAAGCAAGGCCATGGTGCAGGAGAACAAAGGACTTCTTTCATTTAAGGTTTGTGATAAACCATCAAACTCATTCGTTAAAAGGACTCTATAGTAATATAAAGCGAATTTTTCTGGACATTATCATGCAAGAAAAGTTTATTTTTGGGATCGCGATCACCGCGTAATGATTTTTAAAGGTTGCATTACATTATTAACTGTCCCATGTGATCAGCCAGTGCGATTGGAAGTCCATGCTCAATTATTGCCTCCGTAAATAAAACTTCGGCATTTATCACATCCAAAGAATCTGTTTGGGTGACGAAAAACGTTGAAAGTTTTCCACTTGTATCGCTAGCAACGGCATTAGACTTGTGTTTTTTTGTCCCAACGTGGTCTTTTACATCGCTAATTCCTCCGTGTCCGATCGAAAAATCTTGTCTGCACAAGGTGCAATTCGCGTAGTTTTCACCCTTTTTTTTTTTTTTTTAATGTTAGATATATAACAACGGGCGGATGGCGGGCGGGTGCAGTTCTGATCAAACGTTACATCGGGTGGATGGCGGATGGTTGACGACTTTCTGCCGCGGTTGCGGATGAAATAAATTGCCTATCCGCGCATCTCTAGTGTGTAGATATTATGTGATTGGGCCAGCACGCAAAGGCAGTGCCTTTAAGGTTTATTGGCGCTCTGTACTTCTCCCTACGTCCGTGTACACAGCGGCCTTTTAAGAAGTCATACATTTTACTTTTTGAAACCGATACCGATCATTTCCGATATTACATTTAAAAGCATTTATTGTCCGATATTAACGGACATCTCTAACTTCAAACCTTTGCTACTGCACTGCTTCAAACACAAATACACATTAAAACGCATTTTACATATCACAAGCCTGATGCGCCAGCACTTGCATATTTTGCCAAAACCGTTGCCTTCCAAATGGTCTTCTCAAAAAAGCCAGGCGGGAAAAAAATTAAAAGAGCACAAGCAAAAAAAAAAAACAACATTTGTCGCATCTGCCTTACGTAGGGGTGTAACGGCACACAAAAATTTGGGTTCGGTACGTACCTCGGTTTAGAGGTCACAGTTCGGTTCATTTTCGGTACAGTAAGAAAACAACAAAATATACATTTTTGGGTTATTTATTTACCAAATTTGCTAAATCTTCCACCAAAAATATTGTTCTTAGTGTAATATTTGATGTGAAGTAATGGGAACCTTGGATAGGTCAATAATTCATAATAACATTGATTTTGATTCAATATTATGTTTTGAGCAATGACAGTTTGAAAGAAAAAAAACCCGTTTTGTTTTATTAGTCAACATTGCAACTTTTTCTAAATTACATTAAACCTTTTTTATGTCACTTTTGTTATGTTTTTGTTTATTTTAATAGTATTTTTAGAATGTGCCGTGGGCCTTTAAAACATTAGCTGTGGGCCGCAAATTGCCTTCGGGGCCACACTTTTGAAATAAAAAATTAAATGTGATAAATCTATCATACCTGCCAACTACTCCGGTTTTCCCGTAATTAGTACGGTTTTCATCAACCTATTCCGGGTTACGGTTGCAGTGATAAAAAATACGGTTTTTCATTAATTAAATTTTTTTTTTTTTTTTTTTTTAAAGTTTTATTCACGAAATCGCGTAACAACAATGACAATCGACACTGCTTCCCGTAACTTCCTATCGAGCCATTCCGAATGCCATGCGCGAGGCTATTTATAGCACCGCTGCCAAGCACGAGGCACCTGTTGCCCATTGTTTCCAAACGAGCGAACGATCATGGAATCGGCCGGAGAAAAATCGCAAACGAGTCTTAAACCGAAAAGAAAACTGCAGTCATTCCGTGAAGAATATTCAAAAGCCTATCCGGGAATAATTATCCGTTCCAAAAAGGGTGAAAACTACGCGAATTGCACCTTGTGCAGACAAGATTTTTCGATCGGACACGGAGGAATTAGCGATGTAAAAAAACACAAGTCTAATGCCGTTGCTAGCGATACAAGTGGAAAACTTTCAACGTTTTTCGTCGCCCAAACAGATTCTTTGGATGTGATAAATGCCGAAGTTTTATTTACGGAGGCAATAATTGAGCATGGACTAGAATAAATTTGGATTTTAGCCACAAAAAGGTAATGACACCAATGTTATCTATTGGAATTGTTTAGTACTGTTATACTGTTAAAAGTGTTTATACTATTTATGCTTTCAAGTCCAAGTTGAAGAAATCTTGTTAAATGTTGACAGCATAACTACCAAAATACAGAAGTATGTCCTTAATATTTTTGCAGTGCTATTTCTGTTGAAAAGTTCAAATGATGACATTAGAGATGTGATGTGCCACTTTTCAAGTGTCTGATGGCTTAAATTCATTTTCATTAATTTTTCATATTTTGAATTCTTTTGAAAGGCTTACAAAAAAACTACATTTGAATTGTAATTCCATGCTATTGACAGGACTATTAATTTTAATGAAGTTAGCTTACCATGTTTACAGTATGATAATTGTGATAGCAATGTGAATTTTAGGCACAGAATATTTTTTACAATTGAACAAGGCAGTAGATTATACAAGCTTGGACAGAAAGTTAATAATGACACCAATTTTTTTTTTAATGGAATTGTTTAGTACTGTTTTACCATTTGTTTACTGTAAAAAGTGTTTATACTTTCAATTAACAAATTGAAGTCTTGTGAAAGGTTGACAGGATAACTGGCATTAACTGTCAAAATAATTTCAAACTATTGAAGTTAGCTTACAGAATAAACATGTCAATCAACCCATATGATTTTTGCTGTAATATTTTTGTTTTGAAAAGTCACTGTGACTGATAGAAAAGTGATGGTTTTAGCAACATTTTAACCTGTCTGAATGCAATCAATCATTTTGCGTCGGGGGCGAATTGAACCCCCCACCAGGACTTTGTCCTGGACCTACCAGGGCCTGCGGCCCCTGGACCCTGGCTACTAGGTTTTTCTGATTTCAAAAGTTGGCAGGTATGATCTATGGATAAAAAGCAGAGCCTGGCGACGCATGAGCGTTTATCATAACTCTCTCTCTCTGTCTCTGCCCCTCCCTCACCAATGCTGCTGCACACACAATTTGTTTTGTTTTTAACCCCTTCTTAACCCTGAATGTACATTAAAAAATACACGCAACCCTAACTCAAAATGCCGGACATTTGAGGCATTTAAGAAACTCAGCTCGGACAGCCCTGCAAAAGAGGACATGTCCGGGCTAGGATAGACTGACCATAAGTCCTCTTTTCACCGGACATGTCCTCTTTTGCAGGGCTGTCCGAGCAGAGTTTCTTAAATGCCTCAAATGTCCGGCATTTTGAGTATTGTTTACACAACGTGCGTTACGCTACTTAATATGTCCGTGTGGAAACTTTCGGTACACCTCCGCACCGAACCGAAACCCCCACAGCGAAACGTTTCAATACAAATACACGTACCGTTACACCCCTAGCCTTACGTCATTGCTGGCAAAGGACGATGACGTAGCGCAGGGCCGGCCCATGGCATAGGTCGTATAGGCAAATGCTAAGGGCGCCGTCCATCAGGGGGCGCCACGCCAGTGACAGAAATGTTGGAGAAAAAAAAAAGAAAAAAAAAGTTGGTACCGGTACTATTATTTTCAAATACAAAAAATAATCCCACGTTAATTAAAATGCAAAGTAAAGCCTATTTAATAGAAATATTATTTGTTGCAACATTAAGCCCCCTCGCATGGTGCGCCCCCACCCTTCCCGTATCATGACTCTTTTTGGACGTCACCACATCAAAAAATCAACACAAGATGTCAAAACGGCCAAAACTGTCAGGTACCCAGGGAAGAAAAGAGAGAAAAGAAAAGGAGGAGAAACGAGAAAAGACAGAGGTAGCAGGTAGGTAACGTTAGCCTACATGAAATTATTTGTCTGTTACAGAATGTGATAGTAACCTGGCTTTTTAGCATTAAGCTAATGTTACATGATTCGGCAATTGCTAATCAATAAATAGCGAGTTCTGTTTTAACATCGGGTTAATATTGTGGAGGGGGCTAAATTGTTATGGAAAATAATAATGTAACGTTAGGTAATTACAGTACTCCCACCTTACATTCCTCAGGGACATTTGGATTAGATCTTTTAAGCAGGTGTTTTTTGTTTACATTGTTATTGCCTTCTGGTTAGCTAATGTTTGCCCTGCAGGTAATAGTCACTTTTCCACCCCTTTATATATTAGGTATAGTTGTAAGTAAAAAAAAAAAGGTCAAAGACAAAGCTATTCGGTTTCTTGTGAGTATATACATTTCACTGCCGATGTGGGGGGGGTGCCACCTAAAATCTTGCCTAGGGCGCCAGATTGGTTAGGGCCGGGCCTGACGTAGCGAGACTCTTATCGACGTCTGTATGCATGGGGGTGTATTTGTAAAACTTGGCCATGGCACTAGATGCTAGAGCCAAGGGGGAGGGTCAAGTTAAAGAGGGGCCAGTGAGGAGGGAGAATACGAATTGAGCCAAAGTGTGTTTGTGTTCTGCAGACGTCCAGGAGCTGATTGATCATCAAGAAGAACATTCACCTCAGCCACAAGGGATCTCCACTTTGAAGCAGGAGGATCCGTATTCCCTCCACATTAAAGAAGAAGAACTCTGGATCACTCAGGACGAGTGTCTTCTAGGGTCAAAGAAGGCTGATGCCATCAATTTGCCACTGGCTGTTGTCTCTGTGAAGACTGAAGAGCATGAAGGAAAACCACAAGACCAGCAGTTGATTAGTTATCAAGAAGAACAATCCCCTCAGCCGCATGAGATCACCACTTTGAAGCAGGATCATCTGCATTTTCTCCATATTAAAAAGGAAGAGGAGGGAATCTGTCTCAATCGGGAGGCTGAAGGTCTTCTAGGACCGGAGGAGGCTGATCCTACCAAGTTGCCACTGACTGTTGTCTCTGTGAAGACTGAAGACCATGAAGACAACCTCTTAGCTCCACTATCAGATAGTGAGGCTGAAGACTTGGTTGAAGGACCTTTAAGCAGCGATACAGACTGTGAAGGGGATATGAGGACTAACACCGACAACAAACACTCTCAATCTCTTGAAAATAACACCGGTAAAAAACGTTTTACCTGCTCGGTTTGTGACAAAAGCTTTACTAAAAAGAGCTATTTGCCTCAACACATGAAAACACATACTGGAGAAAAAACATGTAGTTGTTCAATTTGTGGGAAAAGATTTACTCATAAGGGCTATTTGCCTGAACACATGCGAACACACACGGGGGGAAAAACATGCAGTTGTTCAATTTGCGGGAAAAGATTTACTCGGAAGTCAAGTGTGGCAACACACATGAAAGTGCACACCGGAGAAAAACCCTTCAGTTGTTCAGTGTGCGCGAAGCAATTCACTCAGAGGCCAACTATGGTAAGACACATGAAAACGCACACACACAAAAAAAGCTTCAGGTGTTCAGTTTGTGGAGAACTATTCACTCTGAAGTCAAGTATGGTCAGACACCTGAGAACGCACACTGTAGAAAAACCCTTTAGTTGTTCAGTTTGTGGTAAAAGTTTCTTTTTAGAATCTGCAAAGATCAGACACTTAAAATCGCACACGGGACAAAGACCCTTTGGTTGTTCAGTTTGTGGAAAAAGATTCACTCTGAAGTCAAATATGGTCAAACACATGATCACGCACACAGGGGAGAAACGCTTTAGTTGTGCAGTATGTTGCAAAATGTTCTATAAAAAGGGAGATGTGGTGAGACACATGAGAACACACACAGGAGAAAAACCTTTTTGTTGTGCTGTCTGTTGCAAAACATTTGCTCAGAAGAGAAGTATGCTCAAACACATGAGCTCACACGGCGGAGAAAAACCCTTCGGTTGTTCAGTTTGTGGTAAACGTTTCTTTTGGGAAGCTGCACTGATTAGACACATGAAAAGCCACGCAGGAGAAAAACCCTTTAGTTGTTTATTTTGTGGAAAATTTTTTAGTCTGAAGTCAAGTATGGTCAGACACATGAACACGCACTCAGGAGAAAAACCCTTTAGTTGTTCGATTTGTGGTAACCGGTTTTTAGAAAAGCGATCTATGGTAAGACACATGAAAATTCACACAGGAGAAAAACCCTTTAGTTGTTCAGTCTGCTGTAAAAGGTTCTCAGAAAAGAGAGATATGGTTAGACACATGAGCACACACACAGGAGTATAATTCTTTAGATGAGGGGTGCCCATGAGGTCGATCACGGAAGGTGTGTTATGTCATTTTCCTAAGGCTGTTCTAGACAGAGGCGGTGACCTTTGCTCCTGCAGGCGCGCTGGCCACACCTCCCTCCACAGACTGTTTTTGACAAGGTTGCTCCTTTGAATCCCCACAGTATTTTTCACTAACAATAGGCAGAACCGAACCTTGCTTGAGTGTAAATAGTTGGGGTTTTGGCACCAGCTGCTAGACTAGACTAGATCTGTCCAATCTAAGTCTATGAGCATTAAATGATCAAAGATGACAGGCGAAATGTCTTCTAAGTCAAACCAAACAGTCCAGTTGCCATCAATTGAATGTTGTGAGAATGACCTCGACGGACGTAAACATCCATAGACAAACATCACGATGATGCTCAAAGCTAAAAGATTATGATACCAATATAGTATGGGCACGTCTTTCAAAACTCTGATGTCAATGGTTATGATGTGTTAGTATCGTTAGTCCTATCAGTTGGATGTAAATACCATGTATATTATTTGTTATTTATTACAGTCAGCAATAGTTGGTCATTACTAGTAGTATTTGATGATATCCCTCTTTGGTCTAAGGTTATCAACCTATCATGAAAAGCTCCTGTAATAGATGTGGTGTGAAATAAACCTAACAAAATCTAAATCTACGGGAGTAAAGGTTATTGTCAGAATAATTGTATCTAAGTTATCACAAAACTTTGTGTTGCCATGAGTTCCCGGCGAGAGGACGAAAGCTGTCTTTGATCTTACCAATCAAAAGGCTTGTAAAACTCCACTGTGTAGGATGGGAAGCGACATGAAGGTGTCGGTTTCTTTGCTGTATTTTAAGCCACAGGAAGATTTTGTCTTGCCCCGAGATCTACGAAGCGGAGAGGAGGCAGGGCCTGACCCCCGTCCAGGCACCTTTTCTTTGAACTGTTGTGTGACCGAGGGCAACGGCTGTTTACGACCTTTTCTTTGAACTGTTTTGTAACCAAAGGCGACGGCTGTTTACGACCCCCGTCCCTTTAGAAACAGCTGTTGCCATGTAATCAGGGAAGGTCCAAATAAAAGAGGAGGCGTACAATCTTTCGTCAGAGCGTGGCGGGACACTGTACACGAGTACAGCCCAGACGTTTCACCTCAATTGAGCCAAATTTAATTCTGTCTCTGTTTGATTCCTTGCTTTTTTGTCTGTTTAATAGATGTCATCAGTGTTTGAACCTGACAGTTATGGTTTGACTTTATTTCGAACATGCATACAATTACAAGTTGAGTTGAGTTGACACAGCTATGGGGTTGGACGTCCCAAAAACACAATACAGTTCATAAACAAGGAAATGTTTAATTTTTGTATGGAGGAAATTATGTCATGTTAAAAATGTCTTGTGCAATTTAGTTATTGATGAGGGGGATAAACATGATGGATTTTTCCAACAATCAACCCCATGCTAAAGGTTAAATGGCTCAAAAGATTTACCGGTATACAAACAAAAATAAGCTTCGGTATTATATTACAAATTATCTTTGAAAAAGTTTGTGGCATTGAGTTTTTATTAAAGTGTGATGATGATCTTGCTAAATTTCCTATTAAATGATCTAAATTTCACAAATAAACCTTACTTTTCTGGCTTGACTTGCAAAAAGCACCACGTCTCACCTGGGAGGGACCTCATCTGGAGAAAAAAAAAAACACATTTATAGGACACAAAAATAAAATTCTTGTTTTGGTACATCTGCTTTTAAAAATATATTTTGAATATTTCCCAACTCATTAGCTCAAATCGTGATATTTACAATTATTCTGACTTTGTGCAAAAATATAACATGCTAATACTGGAAAGAAATACTTCCTTGTGATTAAATACTCTGTTTAACACTTTTTAACATTTTGTTAATAAAAAATAAAAGATATAGAATAACATAATAAATAAACATCTTTATAAATTGTGTCAGACCAAAACATTCAGCGTTGGTCAGTGGTGCTATTTAATGACATTGACTGGGAAGAAGTCCATCCATCCATCCATTTTCTACCGCTTGTCCCGTTCGGGGTCGCGGGAGCCTATCTCAGCTGCATCCGGGCGAAAGGCGGGGTACACCCTGGACAAGTCGCCACCTCATCGCAGGGCCAACACAGATAGACAGACAACATTCACAGAAGTAACAAATCACAATAAATACTGAGTCCTTAACAAAACTAAAGTGTAATTTAAAATATTGCATAATATTTACCTAACCAGTCGA
>NC_084550.2:5100000-5127500 GCF_033978685.3 Nerophis lumbriciformis
ATTTTAGCACAAACTGGAGAGGAAGACCTTTACTTTTTACTGTGTGTCTGCATGTGTTCCGTCAAATGTGCCTGAAAAATGTAATTTTTACCACAAACTGTGCAATTAAATGGTCTTTGTCCTGTGTGTGTTTTCATGTGTCTGGTCATTGTGGGCTCCAAGAAAAATCTTTGACCGCAAACAGAACAACCGAATGGTTTTCCTTCTATGTGCGAACTCATGTGTGTGAGCATACTTCCCCTCTGACTGAATCTTTTACTGCAGACAGAGCAACCATAAGGCTTTTCTCCCGTGTGTGTTCTCATGTGTCTTTTTACATCAACCTTTTCTAGGAATCTTTTATCGCACACCGAACAACTAAAGGGTTTTTCTCCTTTGTGGGTGTTTATGTGTCTTGCCAAACTTGAATTGAACGTGAATCTTTTCCCACAAACTGGACAACTAAAGGCTTTTTCTGCCGCATGTGTGCTCATGTGTGTTGCAATGGTTCCCTTCTGGGTGAATCTTTTCCCGCATACAGAGCAACTAAACGGTTTTTCTCCTGTGTGCGTTTGCATGTGTCTTTCCATATTTTTCTTTTCTAAGAATCTTTTATTGCACACTGAACAACTAAAGGGTTTTACTCCTGTGTGTGTGTTCATGTGTCTCACCATACTTGACTTCAGAGTGAATTTTGACCCACATACTGAACAACTGAATGGTTTTTCTCCTTTGTGTGTTTTCATGTGCCTTGTCAAAAGGCTCTTTTGAGTAAAGCTTTTGGCACAAACCGAACACGTCAAAGGTTCTTTCTTCTTCTTTTTAGAGAGTTTGTTGTCAGTCTGAGTCCTCCTATCACCTTCATAGTCTGTATCGCCGCCTAAAGGTTCTTCAACCAAGTCTTCAGCCTCACTATCTGATAGTGGAGCTAAGAGGTTATCAGCTTGAGGTTTGTCTTCAGATTTCACAGTCAGTGGCAACTCGGTGGGATCAGCCTCTTCCGGCCCTCGAAGACATTTTCTCTCCGAGTCCTGAGTGATCCGGAATTCCTCCTCTTCCTTTTTAAAGTGGAGGGAATGCGGATTCTCATGCTTTAAAGTGAAGATCCTTTCTACCTGAGGGCAATATTCTTCTAGATGACCAGTCAGCTGTTGGTCTTGGGTTTTGTCTTCATAGTCTTCAGTCTTCACAGAGACAACAGTCAGTGGCAACATGGTGGGATCAGCCTCCTTGGGCCCTAGAAGACACTGACCCCGAGTGACCCAGAGTTCTTCCTCTTTAAAGTTGACGGAATGGATATTTTCTTGCTTTGAAGTGGAGATTTCTTGCGGCTCTTTTTGATGACCCGTCAGCTGCTGGATGTCTACAGGACACAAACATACTTTAACTCAGACATGATCTTTGAGATATTTTTCCTGGAATTCACTACACATTTTTATTTTATTTACCATATGTGTGCACAGTGTTTCATAGCCAACAATGTAGTGTCGGAATAATGGATCAATGTTTATGTGACTTGACTTAGATTGACACAAATAGAGCTAAATAACAGTAACTACCGTATTTTCCGCACTATTAAAAACCACAAATTTACTCAAAAGCTGACAGTGCGGCTTATAACCCGGTGCGCTTTATATATGGATTAATATTAAGATTCATTTTCATAAAGTTTCGGTCTCGCAACTACGGTAAACAGCCGCCATCTTTTTTCCCCGTAGAAGAGGAAGTGCTTCTTCTTCTACGCAAGCAACCGCCAAGGTAAGCACCCGCCCCCATAGAACAGGAAGCGCTTCTTCTTCTACTGTAAGCAACCACCCGCCCGCGTAGAAGAAGAAGAAGAAGCGCGCGGATATTACGTTTCATTTCCTTTGTGTGTTTACATCTGTAAAGACCACAAAATGGCTCCTACTAAGCGACAGGTTTCCGGTTCATGAAAAGACGCAATCTCTCCATCCGCACACGGACTACTATTTCACAGCAACTGCCTAAAGACTTTCAAGAAAAGCTGGCTACTTTCCGTGCATATTGTAAAAACAAGATAGCTGAAAAAAAGATCCGGCCAGAGAACATTATCAACATGGACGAGGTTCCACTGACTTTTGATATTCCTGTGAACCGCACTGTGGATACAACGGGAGCACGTACGGTGAATATTCGCACCACAGGGAATGAGAAGTCATCCTTCACTGTGGTTCTAGCTTGCCATGCTAATGGCCAGAAACTTCCACCCATGGTGATATTCAAAAGGAAGACCTTGCCAAAAGAGACCTTTCCAGCCGGCGTCATCATAAAAGCTAACTCGAAGGGATGGATGGATGAAGAAAAGATGAGCGAGTGGTTAAGGGAAGTTTACGCGAAGAGGCCGGGTGGCTTTTTTCACGCAGCTCCGTCCATGTTGATATACGACTCCATGCGCGCCCACATCACGCTGGTTTTTAATATATTATTAAAGTTTGACTGACCTATCTGACTGTTTTTTTGACATTCCTTTAGCGCAGTTAGATGCGGCTTATAACACGGGGCGGCTTATAGGTGGACAAAGTTTTGAAATATGCCGTTCATTGAAGGCGCGGCTTATAACCCAGGGCGGCTTATGGTGCGGAAAATACGGTATGTAAGCTATTCTTCTGTGAATCTTATTTTGTTAGGGCAATCAAACAGGATGTAACACACACATATATTTTATTGTGAAGGCCAAAAAGAGTTTGGAGAAACAATTTCAAGAGTTCTGTACACTCTCTATCCCTTCTTCATAAAAGAGCATTTAGGGTTATTGACATAGGACAGGGGTCGGCAACCTTTACCAGTCAAAGAGCCATTTTGACCAGTTTCGCAAATTATAGAAAACAATGGGAGCCGCAAAATTTTTGGGAAATTTTAAATGAAATAACACTGCATATAAAGTTGTTTTTTTTTGCTTTGTGCTATGTATAAACCAGGGGTCTCAGGCACGCTGCCCACACCTTTATATGGAATTTGAAAGCTGGTGCGGTACGCGGGTTTTAAATGAATGGCGCTTGCCAGCGTCATGCGTGCTATGATGGTACAGCATATAGCGCCCGCTACAACCAGCGTGCCTGATCAGCCACACGTTTTATGGCGTTTCCGCTTGCTCACAAGTGACAGCAAGGCATACATGACAAACACATTTCGAGAGAACATCTGCACAGTAACACAACATAAACACAACAGGACAAATACCCAGAATCCCATGCAGCCCTAACTCTTCCGGGATACATTATACACCCCCGCTACCAAACCCCGCCCCCTGACATAGGAGGTTATAGGGATCACACAGTCATTGTTTCTTCAGGCAAAACTGATAAAAGTTCACACGTAAAATATTAAACAGTACTGATCATGTTCAAAGCAAAAAAAATATTAACTACTAGAAAATATTCAGGATGAATATGATTTATATGGATTGTTTAATTGTTATTTTATTTATGTACAAAAAGCTTTTGTGTGTCAGTTTATGGTGTAAAATCAAGTAAGATCAAGTTTTATTAGGGCCCGCATGGCCCATTGCATAAGGACTCCCACAGGGAGTCCTTATGCAACGGGACATAAGGACCTATTGAATTTGTAAGGTTTTATTCTTTATTATTAGGGCCCGCATGGCCCATTGCATAAGGACTCCCACAGGGAGTCCTTATGCAATGGGACATAAGGACCTATTGAATTTGTAAGGTTTTATTCTTTATTATTATTATTCTTCCGCAACTTTGCGCTGTAATTTGACCCCCTTAGCATGCTTCAAAACTCACCAAATTTTACACACACATCAGTAATAAACGGCAAAACTTTTTATCAAAAAACCAAACCCCAAAACTCAAAATTGCACTCTAGCGCCCCCTAGGGAAAAAAAACTAGACTGCCTGTAACTCCCACTAGGAAGGTCGGAGAGACATGAAACAAAAACCTCTATGTAGGTCTGACTTACACCTACATTTCATAATTGTATATCCTCGGGCAAAAATCAACAGGAAGTTGGCAATTCCCCCTTCAAGACAAAAAAGTACTAAAAACAGTCACTTTTGCCTCTTTGAGCTGTAATTTGACCCCCTTAACATGCTTCAAAACTCACCGAACTGAACGCACACATCAGGACTGGCAAAAATTGCGATCTAATAAAAAAAATCTAACCCCAAATCTCAAAATTGTGCTCTAGCGCAATTTTTTAATGAAACGCACAAAAAACTGCACCTCGGATGAAAAAACTGACAAAACTGCCTGTAACTCTCCCTGGGAAGGTCGGAGAGACATGAAACAAAAACCTCTATGTGGGTCTCACTTAGACCTACATTTCATAAATTGACAACCCCCAGCAAAAATCAACAGGAAGTTTGCTATTCCCCCTTCAAAACACATTTTTTGTCAAAACCGGTCACCTTCCTTCAAAAACGAACTCCTCTGAGCGCGTTTGTCGTTTCGCCTTCAAACTAACACAGGAGAGAGATTGAGCCCTTGTGATTACAATGACAGAAGCGCTTTTTTTCTAACTGCTCCGGTTTTGATTTTATGACCCTTCAAAGACCCGCTGCGCTGATGCTGCTGCGCTGCTGTTTTTTTAAGATGGCTGCTTAAAAGCAGGAAGCACCAACGTGCCCACACAATGCAGACAAGGTAGGTACACTAGACAAAAGTCTTGGGACATTTCAGACTAAAAGTAGACAAAAGTATTGGGACAGTTAGGACTAGCACCTGCCAAATACGCGGGCCCGACCAATGCTGCTTGCAGCTTTAATTTCTTCTATTATTACTATTCGTTTTATTAGGTGTTGAAATGAACATTACATGGAAGCAGACAAACGATTATTCATGTAAAGTTATAGGATGGCGGGACATGTAAGTTTCGACTTTTTCTCACTCCTTTTATGAACATAAAAATGAATAAACAAGTAATTTCCTGTTGTCCCAGCAATATTTAGTTTCCAGCGATATTTAGTGGTATCAAAAATACAGTATGTTGTTGCTATGGAATATGCAGCTAAAAGCATACCTGCCAACTTTTGAAATCAGAAAAAACTAGTAGCCAGGGTCCAGGGGCCACAGGCCCCTGGACCCGTAGGTCCGGTAGGTCCAGGACAAAGTCCTGGTGGGGGGTTCAGGCTTCGCCCCCCGACGCAAAATGATTATTAGCATTCAGACAGGTTAAAATGTTGCTAAAACCATCACTTTTCTATCAGTCACAGTGACTTTTCAAAACAAAAATATTACAGCAAAAATCATATGGGTTGATTGACATGTTTATTCTGTAAGCTAACTTCAATAGTTTGAAATTATTTTGACAGTTAATGCCAGTTATCCTGTCAACCTTTCACAAGACTTCAGTTTGTTAATTGAAAGTATAAACACTTTTTACAGTAAACAAATGGTAAAACAGTACTAAACAATTCCATTAAAAAAAAAAAATTGGTGTCATTATTAACTTTCTGTCCAAGCTTGTATAATCTACTGCCTTGTTCAATTGTAAAAAATATTCTGTGCCTAAAATTCACATTTCTATCACAATTATCATACTGTAAACATGGTAAGCTAACTTCATTAAAATTAATAGTCCTGTCAATAGCATGGAATTACAATTCAAATGTCGTTTTTTTGTAAGCCTTTCAAAAGAATTCAAAATATGAAAAATTAATGACAATTAATTGAAGCCATCAGACACTTGAAAAGTGGCACATCACATCTCTAATGTCATCATTTGAACTTTTCAACAGAAATAGCACTGCAAAAATATTAAGGACATACTTCTGTATTTTGGTAGTTATGCTGTCAACATTTAACAAGATTTCTTCAACTTGGACTTGAAAGCATAAATAGTACAAACACTTTTAACAGTATAACAGTACTAAACAATTCCAATAGATAACATTGGTGTCATTACCTTTTTGTGGCTAAAATCCAAATTTAGCATCGGCATTAGACTTGTGTTTTTTTGTCCCAACGTGGTCTTTTACATCGCTAATTCCTCCGTGTCCGATCAAAAAAATCTTGTCTGCACAAGGTGCAATTCGCGTAGTTTTCACCCTTTTTGGAACGGATAATTATTCCCGGATAGGCTTTTGAATTTTCTTCACGGAATGACTGCAGTTTTCTTTTCGGTTTAAGACTCGTTTGCGATTTTTCTCCGGCCGATTCCATGATCGTTCGCTCGTTTGGAAACAATGGGCAACAGGTGCCTCGTGCTTGGCAGCGGTGCTATAAATAGCCTCGCGCATGGCATTCGGAATGGCTCGATAGGAAGTTACGGGAAGCAGTGTCGATTGTCGTTGTTGTTACGCGATTTCGTGAATAAAACTTTTTTTTTTAATTAATGAAAAACCGTATTTTTTATCACTGCAACCGTAACCCGGAATAGGTTGATGAAAACCGTACTAATTACGGGAAAACCGGAGTAGTTGGCAGGTATGTAAAAGAGAGTTAATAATCTACACATCCATCTATTTTCTACCATTTGTCCTTCTCGGGGTCGCAGGAGTGGCTGGAGCCGATCCCTATTAATAATATTTAGCAACATTTTCCTTGCTAAACATTGCAGCGTACACGCTATGACAACAAAACCATTCCATTTGGACCAGTCCTAAAGAAAATGGATCATATGCAAGTGTATGGAGACTAGGAAAAAGTAAATCAATCATAAACAGACTTTTATATTTTATTATAAGTTCATACAGACATTGACAAAGTGGTCACTGCAAACTCCCATCATGTTGTTGACTTGGCTCCACTCCACAAGAGAGCAACTTTTCTCTGCCCTTTTTTCCCCAAATTTTTTGATGAACTACTCTTCAACTCTGTAATGACTTTTTACAAAAGTTCCTATTGGAACCAATTCCACAAGCGGGAAGAGTGCATGTAGGCGTACTTTACACGGTTTTCAGTTGACTTCTTTCTACTAATATGCTTGTTTGCCAAACATGTGCTAGAGTCTAGGCGACAACAACTTGACATGGCTTGCGTACTAAAACGAAACCCTCAGCTGCACCAACAATGGCAATTTAGCTTCTGCATTCGTTTGTTATTCAATTGTTACAGCACTGCTACAATCTGCACCAGAGTCAATAAAGGCTATAATAACACCAGCCAAGGATGTTGAATCATTTCTAAAACGGCAGACTGTTTCCATGGAAATATGGAAAAGCTGCTGATGTTGTGTTTGACTGAGAAGCGGCTTACAGGTCCTGTCTCCAAGGTAAATGTCGGACGTTATTATTGTAACACTTCATAAAATTACCTGTACAGTGAAGCAACTTCTGTAATTGCCTGTACAACTTTTTATTGTGTTGTTTTTGATCAAATATTCTAAGTTTAAAAGTCTTTATCCATTCATTTACTTTCTACCGCTTGTCGGGGAACACCCTGGACAAAGTCGCCAACTTATCGAAAGCATGTTAAAATTGTTGTGGTTAGGGGTGTAACGGTCACAAGAAATTCGGTTCGGTATGTACCTCGATTTAGAGGTCACGGTTCAGTTCATTTTCGGTACAATAACAAAACAAAAAATAAATTTTTGGGTTATTAATTAACCAAATTTGCTCAATTTTCCACCAAAAATATTGTTCTTAGTGGAATATTTGATGTGAAGTAATAGGAACCTTGGATAGGTCAATAATTCATAATAACATTGATTTTGATTCAATATTATGTTTTGAGCAATGACAGTTTGAAAGAAAAAAAAAACAGCTTTGTTTTATTAGTCAACATTGCAACTTTTTCTAAATTACATTTAACCTTTAAGCTTTTTTATTTCCCTTTTGTTATGTTTTTGTTTATTTGAATAGTATTTTTAGAACGTGCCGTGGGCCTTTAAAACATTAGCTGTGGGCCGCACACATTTGACACCCCTGCTATAGATAATAAAAAATGTAATGTGATAAATCTATGGATAAAAAGCAGAGCCTGGCGACGCATGCGCGTTTATCATAACTCTCTCTCTCTCTCTGTCTCTGCCCCTCCCTCACCAATGCTGCTGCTCGCACAATTTGTTTTGTTTTTAACCCCTTCTTAACCCTGAACGTACATTGAAAATACACGCAACCCTAACTCAAAATGCCGGACATTTGAGGCATTTAAGAAACTCCGCCCTGACAGCTCCGCAAAAGAGGACATGTCTGGTGAAAAGAGGATGTATGGTCAGTCTATCCTAGCCCGTTAGCTGCTAGCATGTGTGTGTTGTGCCTCGGTGTGCATTGTTTACACAACGTGCGTTACGCTACTTAATATGTCCGTGTGGAAACTCGTTCGGTACACTTCCGAACCGAGCCGGAACCCCCGTACCGAAACGGTTCAATACAAATACACGTACCGTTACATCCCTAGTTGTGGTATTTTGTGGGGCACAAAACTTGATTTAAATTTCCACTCATTTCATATTTTACGTTACTAAACATGTCAAGGTGCCACTGTGAAGTTTAAAAATGTTATAGCATGAGGTTATAACTCAGATGTTTACAAAGAAATAGTAATCAGACGTATTTTGTCCCATAAAACAACACAACAATATCATTGTTTTCATGATAGTATGATTGCATCACAGGGCAGTTCCGGTTTCTATATTAACACAACTAGAGAGTATTAACACAAATAATATTGTAACTTAAAACCATGCATGCATGCACAACACTATTATAAGTATTTTTTTTCAAATCATAATGCCATAATCATCGATGTACACTTCTTTATACCATAAAAAGAAAGGTGAGGAAAACATCACCATTCATGTTGTCATCAACTAATTAAAAGTTGTGTAACTGTTGTTCTGAGCAGCACATTAAATCATGACGAATCTTGATATCACTTTCTAAATGACTTTTCGCGTTTGACATTAATATTGTACTTCTGTGATTTGAAAATCTGAGTAGAGAAAACAACCTTTATGCTTAATTGTGTGTCGACATGTGGTCATTTTAATGTGTCTAAACATTTAACTATTAACACATTTAAAGGTTATTGGTCTTGTATGCTTTCATGTGACTTTATGGGCAAACTGAACAACCACAGGGTTTTTCTACTGCGGCACTGTCAATTTACTTTTTGAGTGAATCTTTTAGCAAACTGAGCAACTATAGGGTTTTCTTCCCCGCGTGCCTGGTCATGTGTGTTACCATGTTTCCCCTTTGAGTGAATTTTTTACCGCAGACTGAGCAACTAAATGGTTTTTCTCCTGCGTGCGTGGTCATGTGTGTTGCCATATTTCCCTTTTGAGTGAATCTTTTTCCGCAGACTGAGCAATTAAAGGGTTTTTCTCCAGTGTGCGTTCGTGCGTGGCTTACCATAGCTTTCTTTTCTAAGAATCTTTTACCACAAACAGAACAGCTAAACGCTTTGACTCCTGTGTGCGTGTTCATGTGTCTTACCAACCTCGACTTTGGAGCAAAACTTTTCCCACAAACTGAACAATTAAAGGGTTTCTCGCCTGTGTGCGTGCTCATGTGTATTACCAGAGTTCCCTTCAGAGTGAACCTTCTGCCGCAGACAGCGCAACCAAATGGTTTTTCTCCTGTGTGTGTTCTCTCGTGTCTTACCATATCTTTCTTTTCTAAGAATCTTTTACTACAAATCGAACAACTAAAAGGTTTTTCTCCTGTGTGCGTGTGCATGTGTCGCACCATACCTCTCTTCTCTAAGAATTTTTTACTACAAACCGAACAACTAAAACGTTTTTCTCCTGTGTGCCTGTTCATGTGTCTCGCCATGGTGGACTTCTGAGTGAATCTTTCGCCACAAACCGAACATATAAAGGGTTTTTCTTCTGTGTGTGTTCTCATGTGTAGCGCCATATCTGCCTTTCTATATAGTTTGCCGCAAACTGAACAACTAAAAGGTTTTTCTCCTTTGTGCGTGTTCATGTGCCTTACCATATTTGCCTTCTGAGTGTCTTTTTTACCGCAAACAGGACAACTAAATGGTTTTTCGCCTGTATGTGTTCTCATGTGTCGTGTCAAATGGCCTTTTTGATTAAAATGTTTGGCACAAACTGAGCAGGTAAAACATGTTTTACCTGTCTTCATTTTCGAGCTTTTCGAGTGTTTGTTGTCAGTGTGAGTCCTCATATCACCTTCACAGTCTGTATCGCTGCTTGAAGGTTCTTTAACCGAGTCTTCAGCCTCACTATTTGATAGTGGAGCTAAGAGGTTGTCTGCTTGTAGTTCGTCTCCGGGGTCTTCAGTCTTCACAGAGACAACAGTCAGTGGCAACTTGGTGGGATCAGCTTGCTCGGGCTCGGGAAGAAATTCTCTCTCTGGAGTGATGCAGAGTTCCTCCTCTTCCTTTTTAACGTGGAAGAAATGCAGATTCTCCTGTTTTAAAGTGGAGATCTCTTGCGGCTGAGAGCAATGTTCGTCTTGATGACCAATCAGCTGCTGGTCTTGTGGTTTATCTTCATGGTCTTCAGTCTTCACAGAGACAACGGTCAGCGGCAACTTGGTGGGATCCGCCTCCGTCGGCCCTTGACGACACTCATCCTGAGTAATCCGCAATTCTTCCTCTTCCTCCTTAACATGGAGGGAATGGATATTATCCTCCTTCAAAGTGGAGATCCCTTGCGGCTGAGTGGAATGTTCTTCTTCTTCTTGATGACCAATCAGCCGCTGGACGTCTGCAGGACACAAACACACTTTAGGTCAGACATGATCCTTATGATGTTTCTCCTGGAATTCACTACACATTTTCTTGTATGTACTGTATGTGTGGATGGTGTTTAATTGCCAATGTTTTAATGTCAGAATGATGGATCAATGTTTACACTCGGGACAAGTAAATCTAGACCCACAGTAAATACAAAAAGATCTGTTTCAATGGGTTTTACAAGCCTAACCTGATATTTTCAGAAAATATGTGCTTTTCTAGGGGAATTGCGCTTTTATTGGAATTGTGCCTATTGTAGAGATTTACTCGACATCCATTGCTTTCGGTCTCCCCTAGAGGAGGGGGGGGGGGGGGGGGGGGGTTACCCACATATGCGGTCCTCTCCAAGGTTTCTCATAGTCATTCACATCGACGTCCCACTGGGGTGAGTTTTTCCTTGCCCGTATGTGGGCTTTGTACCGAGGATGTCGTTGTGGCTTGTGCAGCCCTTTGAGACACTTGTGATTTAGGGCTATATAAATAAAGATTGATTGATTGATTGATTGATGTTATGTTACGGTGCAGATGTTCTCCCGAAATTTGTTTGTCATTCTTGTTTGGTGTGGGTTCACAGTGTGGCGCATTATTAGTAAGAGTGTTAAAGTTTTTTTTTTATACCGCCACCGTCAGTGCGACCTGTGTGGTTGTTGACTAAGTATGCATTGCTGTCACCTAGTGATGGGGTGATGAGGCGTCATGAAGCGTTTCGACACATTGCAAAACTGTATTGATACTGTGTCGATACTGTGTCACTAAATACTGACATCTGCTGGACATTAAAAATCCCTACAGGCAATCTATGAACCGACTCAACTGACACTGATTTGATGCCCTAGTACAGGGGTCACCAACCTTTTTGAAACCAAAAACTACTTCTTGGGTACTGATTAATGCGAAGGGCTACCAGTTTGATACACACTTAAATAAATAAATATATTGTCATTGGTAAGTTACACATAAGTGTGATTTAAACAAGAATAGCTAAATAAATAAATGTATATATATATAAAAAATGGGTATTTGGGTCTGTCATTCCGTCGTACATTTTTTTTTCCTTTTACGGAAGGTTTTTTGTAGAGGATAAATTATGAAAAAAACACTTAATTGAACGGTTTAAAAGAGGAGAAAACACGAAAAAAATAAAAATAAAATTTTGAAACATAGTTTATCTTCAATTTCGACTCTTTAAAGTTCAAAATTCAACCGACAAAAAGAAGAGAAAAACTAGCTAATTTGAATCTTTTTGAAAAAATTAAAAAAAGAATTAATGGAATATCATTGGTAATTTTTCCTGATTAAGATACATTTTAGAATTTTGATGACATGTTTTAAATTGGTTAAAATCCAATCTGCACTTTGTTAGAATATTTAACAAATTGGACCAAGCTATATTTCTAACAAAGACAAATCAGTATTTCTTCCAGATTTTCCAGAAGAAAAATTTTAAAAGAAATTCAAAATACTTTGAAATAAGATTTAAATTTGATTCTACAGATTTTCTAGATTTGCCAGAATATTTTTTTTGAATTTTAATCATAGTAAGTTTGAACTAATATTTCACAAATATTCCTCGTCCAAAAAAACAGAAGCTAAAATATTTATTATTCTTTACAATAATTTTTTTTTTTTTACTTGAACATTGATTTAAATTGTCAGGAAAGAAGAGGAAGACATTTAAAAGGTAAAAAGGTATATTTGTTTCAAAATCCTAAAATCATTTTTAAGGTTGTATTTTTTCTCTAAAATTGTATTTCTAAAAGTAATAAGAAGCAAAGTAAAAAAATAAATGAATTTATTTAAACAAGTGAAGACCCATCCATCCATCCATTTTCTACCGCTTATTCCAAGTGAAGACCAAGTCTTTAATATATTTTCTTGGATTTTCAAATTCTATTTGAGTTTTGTCTCTTTTAGAATTAAAAATGTCAAGCAAAGCTAGACCAGCTTGCTAGTAAATAAATAACATTTAAAAAATAGAGGCAGCTCACTGGTAAGTGCTTCTTTTTGAGCTATTTTTAGAACAGGCCAGCGGGCGACTGATCTGGTCCTTACGGGCTACCTGGTGACCGCGGGCACCGCGTTGGTGACCCCTGCCCTAGTATATACAATAATATAAACCAAGTCATTGTATTTCATTTAGGATTATTTCATATCTTCATTTTAATAAAAATATATTTTTATCTTTTTTAGATACAGTCAATAAATAATGTGAACATGTATCATAACATGGGAATCTAAGAGAACGTGTTGTGGATGATTGTGGACTGGGAATTTTTTTTATTTAATTTTTTAACACATTTTTATTAAAAAAAAAAAAAAAAAAAGTTTTTCCGACGTATTACATTTTAGATGATTTCTCTTAGTTATTATGTCTCCGGCTGTAGAAAAGACCCGCTCACAGGGCACAGAGGAGGCGTCAGTGCGACACAGTTCGCGTATCGGTCACGTGACCAAAACAGCTCATGATCGGTCACGTGACTTTCTAAAAGCGGTACGCGCACCGACACAGGGTTTTGCTCTATGAGCTCGACGCATGCGCCGATGCATCCGTGTTGCCGGACCCATCACTACTGTCACCTATGTGAGCAAGCGGAAGCCCCATATAAAGGGTGGTTGATCAGGCACGCTGGCTGTAGTGGGTGCTGTATGCTGTATGCTGTACCATCACGGCGCGCATGACGCTGAGCCGTTCATTTAAAACCCGCGTATCGCGCCAGCTTTCAAATTCCACATAAAGGTGTGGGCAGCGTGTCTGAGACCCCTGGTTTATACAAAGCAAATAAAAAACTTCTAGACTCAAAAAACTTCAGGGCTCAAAGAAATTTTGCGGCTCCCATTGTTTTCTATAATCTGTGAAACTGGTTAAAAATGGCTCTTTGACTGGTAAAGGTTGCCGACCCCTGGACTAGACGTATAAGATTTCATGGGATTTAGCGATTAGGAGTGACAGATTGTTTGGTAAACGTATAACATGTTCTATATGTTATAGTTATTTGAATGACTCTTACCATAATATGTTACGTTAACATACCAGTTGGTTATTTATGCCTCATATAACGTACACTTATTCAGCCTGTTGTTCACTATTCTTCATTTATTTTAAATTGCCTTTCAAATGTCTATTCTTGCTGTTGGCTTTTATCAAATACATTTCCCCAAAAAATGCCACTTACCGTATTTTCCGCACTATTAGCCGCACCTAAAAACCACAAATTTACTCAAAAGCTGACAGTGCGGCTTTTAACCCGGTGCGCTTTATATATGGATAAATATTAAGATTCATTTTCATAAAGTTTAGGTCTCGCAACTTCGGTAAACAGCCGCCATCTTTTTTCCCGGTAGAACAGGAAGCGCTTCTTCTTCTACGCAAGCAACCGCCAAGGTAAGCACCCGCCCCCATAGAACAGGAAGCGCTTCTTCTTCTACTGTAAGCAACCACCCGCCCGCGTAGAAGAAGAAAAAGCGCGCGGATATCACCGTACGTTTCATTTCCTTTGTGTGTTTACATCTGTAAAGACCACAAAATGGCTCCTACAAAGCGACAAGGATCCGGTTCATGAAAAGACGCAATCTCTCCATCCGCACACGGATTACTATTTCACAGCAACTGATATTCCTGTGAACCGCACTGTGGATACAACGGGAGCACGTACGGTGAATATTCGCACCACAGGGAATGAGAAGTCATCCTTCACTGTGGTTCTAGCTTGCCATGCTAATGGCCAGAAACTTCCACCCATGGTGATATTCAAAAGGAAGACCTTGCCAAAAGAGACCTTTCCAGCCGGCGTCATCATAAAAGCTAACTCGAAGGGATGGATGAAGAAAAGATGAGCGAGTGGTTAAGGTAAGTTTAAGTTTACGCGAAGAGGCCGGGTGGCTTTTTTCACGCAGCTCTGTCCATGTTGATATACGTATGTTTGTGATTGCACATTTGCGTACATTTTGGGAGTGAACAGAGTTGTTAGAACGCTGGTTTTTAATATATTATTAAAGTTTGACTGACCTATCTGACTGTTTTTTTGACATTCCTTTAGCGCAGTTAGATGCGGCTTACAACACCGGGCGGCTTATAGGTGGACAAAGTTTTGAAATATGCCGTTCATTGAAGGCGCGGCTTTTAACCCAGGGCGCCTTATGGTGCGGAAAATACGGTATACTCCAGTGCGACTTATATATGTTTTTTCCCTTCTTTATTATGCATTTTCGGCCGGTGCGACTTATACTCCGGAGCGACTTATACTCCGAAAAAATACGGTATCCATTTACATTTCGTGCCTTGAAAATGAAGCAAGTATTGGTGATTGTTGTTCTAAGCGGTAACAGAGATGAACTATTTATAGCGGCGCGGTGTTTACGAGCTTGCGTGCCTTTTTCGACATGATGGACTGGTGAGCTATTTCCTCTCTTCCTTGCTCCCTGGAGGTTTATTCTAGATCCTAAATAATACCTCTCACTTCGATAGAAAAATGACGAGGGCGTGGGGTCAGAGGTGGGTAGAGTAGCCAGAAATTGTACTCAAGTAAGAGTACTGATACTTTAGAGATTTATTACTCAAGTAAAAGTAAGGAGTAGTCACCCAAATATTTACTTGAGTAAAAGTAAAAAGTATGTTGTGAAAAAACTACTCAAGTACTGAGTAACTGATGAGTAACATACACACACATATCATATATATATATATATATATATATATATACATACACACATATATATATACATATATATATATATATATATATATATATATATATATATATATATATATATATACACATACACATACATTGATATATACAGTATATAATTTATATTTATTTATTTTGCCATTTTTGTTTACATGTTAAAGGTGTTTTAATGAATATACATGCATGTTTAACACATATAGATTCCTTTCTTTCATGAAGACAAGAATATAAGTTGGTGTATTACCTGATTGTGATGACTTGCATTGATTGTAATCAGACAGTTGTGCTGACAACATCCACGTTTTCAAATGGAGGAGAAAAAAGTTCCTCCTTTCTGTCTAATACCACATGAAAGTGGTTGGTTTTTGCCATCTTATTTGTCCAGCTTCCATATTCGTTTTTATACACTTTACAAGAAATACATTGGCGGCAAACTCCGTAGCTTGCTAGCTTGTTTGCGCTGGCTTTCGGAGACTCTTATTTTGAAAGTGCATGCGCAATGGAGCGGCACTTTTATTGTGAAGACAGGAACTGTGCAGTCAGTCTTTAGGCTTTTGACGGGATGTACGGTTGAAATAAAAAAGGATCTTTTTTTCCTTCACACTTTTGATTGATTGATTGATTGAAACTTTTATTAGTAGATTGCACAGTACAGTACATATTTCGTACAATTGACCACTAAATAGTAACACCCCAATAAGTTTTTCCACTTGTTTAAGTCAGGTCATGTGACCGCCTGGCTCTGTTTGATTGGTCCAACGTCACCACTGACTGCATCTGATTGGTGGAACGGAGTGAACGTCACCAGTGACTGTTTTTGTTGAAACGCAGGCACTATGAAGGTCTGTTTGACAGACCAAAACAAACAAAGCGTGCATTAAGAGATCGATAAAAATTAGTAGCGAGTAGCGAGCTGAATGTAGATAAAAGTAGCGGAGTAAAAGTAGCGTTTCTTCTCTATGAATATACTCAAGTAAAAGTAAAAGTATGTTGCATTAAAACTACTCTTAGAAGTACAATTTATCCAAAAAGTTACTCAAGTAGATGTAACGGAGTAAATGTAGTGCGTTACTACCCACCTCTGCGTGGGGTGAGTTTTTCCTTGCCCTTATGTGGGCTTTGTACCGAGGATGTCGTTGTGGCTTGTG
Source organism: Nerophis lumbriciformis (assembly GCF_033978685.3). NCBI lineage: Eukaryota > Metazoa > Chordata > Actinopteri > Syngnathiformes > Syngnathidae > Nerophis > Nerophis lumbriciformis. Next base: position 5,116,445 of record NC_084550.2, read on the forward strand.
CAGCCCTTTGAGACACTTGTGATTTAGGGCTATATAAATAAACATTGATTGATTGATTGATTGATTGACGTACTATGACAAATTGGTACACTTTGACAGCCTATTTATTGGGGACGTGGGAGAGTGGCCCTGCCAGCAACCTGAGGGTTCCTGGTTCGATCCCCAGCTTCTACCAACCTCGTCATGTCCGTTGTGTCCTTGAGCAAGGCACTTCACCCTTGCTCCTGATGGGTCGTGGTTAGGGCCTTGCCGCCATCAGTGTGTGAATGTGTGTGTCATACTTGCCAACCCTCCCGGATTTTCCGGGAGACTCCCGAAATTCAGCGCCTCTCTCGAAAACCTCCCGGGACAAATTTTCTCCCGAAAATCTCCCGAAATTCAGGCGGAGCTGGAGGCCACGCCCCCTCCAGCTCCATGCGGACCTGAGTCCGCTTTCCCACAATATAAAGAACGTCTACAGTAAAGCAGTCCGTCTGCCGTAAACAGCAATGTTGTGACACTCTTAAACAGGACAATACTGCCATCTAGTGCATTTGATGAAAGCACTTTTGTGCGTGCCACACAGCAATGCATCATCAGAGAGGGTGTTCAGCATGGTTAGAAAGATAGTGACAGAGAATAGAACAAGGATGGACAATTCAACCCTTAACTCAACAATGAGTAGATGAGTGTTATGTGTGTGTATATGTGTAAATAAATGAACACTGAAATTCAAGTATTTCTTTTATATATATATATATATATATATATATATATATATATATATATATAGAATTCACTGAAAGTCAATTATTTCTTATATATATATATACATATATATATATATATATATATATATATATATATATATATATATATACATATATATATATATATATATATATATATATATCTAGAATTCACTGAAAGTCAATTATTTCTTATATATATACATATATATATATATATATATATATATATATATATATATATATATATATATATATATATATATATATATCCATCCATCCATCCATTTTCTACCGCTTATTCCCTTCGGGGTCGCGGGGATATATATATATATATATATATGAAATCAGGGGCACCGAAAAGGGGGGGTTAAGGAGACGGATTCTAGGGGCCCATGATGGAGGGGGGCCCAGAGAGGCCCCTAATGATGATGAAATTATAATACAGAAAAAATAATGACACTGTGTTGGGGGCCCTGTAAAGATTATTTTCATGGGGCCCAAAATCCCTAGCGGAGCCCCTGTATGAAATACTTGACTTGGTGAATTCTAGCTATAAATATACTCCTCCCCTCATAACCACGCCCCCAACCACGACCCCGCCCCAACCACGCCCCCCGCACCCACCCCCCACCGAAATTGGAGGTCTCAAGGTTGGCAAGTATGGTGTGTGTGAATGGGTGAATGTGGAAATAGTGTCAAAGCGCTTTGAGTACCTTGAAGTAGGGCTGGGCGATATATCGATATACTCGATATATCGCGGGTTTGTCTCTGTGCGATATAGAAAATGACTATATGGTGATATTGGAGTATACGTTCTCACACAGTTGCTTTTAGCTGCGGGCATTACACTACAGGCTCTTCTCACTCGTTCTTGTCTCTCCTTCTCACAGAGACGTAAAACAAGCGCACCTTTTTACATACGTCACGTGTGCGACGTCACACGCTCCCGCGGAGCAGAGAGGTAGCGTCATGGTAACCTTAGCTGTGGTGCTAACGGTGCGGTGCGAGTGGTAATACGAGCGAGAGAAGGTGCGAATCTGGTAACAAATGAAGGAAGAATTAATTCCCAAGAAAAACAGCAGGGGGTTCATCGTCTGGCGGTGGTTTGGCTTCAAGTGGGAACATGTTGAACAAGTATGCGACAAAAGCGTTGCAACAAAAAGTAGCACCACTGCTAATTTGTAGCATCATTTGAAAAGTCACCCGCTAGAGAATGAAGAGTGCTTGAAACTCCGCATGTCAACATTCCCAGTCCACAATCATCCACAACACGTTCTCTTAGATTTCCATGTTATGATACATGTTCACATAATTTATTGACTGTATCTAAAAAAGATAAAAATATATTTTTATTTAAATGAAGATATGAAATAATCCTAAATGAAATACAATGACTTGGTTTATATTATTGTATATACTAGGGCAGGGGTCACCAACGCGGTGCCCGCGGTCACCAGGTAGCCCGTAAGGACCAGATCAGTCGCCCGCTGGCCTGTTCTAAAAATAGCTCAAAGAGCAGCACTTACCAGTGAGCTGCCTCTATTTTTTACATTCTATTTATTTACTAGCAAGCTGGTCTCGCTTTGCTCGACATTTTTAATTCTAAAAGAGACAAAACTCAAATAGAATTTGAAAATCCAAGAAAATATTTGAAAGACTTGGTCTTCACTTGGAATAAGCGGTAGAAAATGGATGGATGGATGGGTCTTCACTTGTTTAAATAAATTCATTTATTTTTTACTTTGCTTCTTATTACTTTTAGAAATACAATTTTAGAGAAAAAATACAACCTTAAAAATGATTTTAGGATTTTTAAACAAATATACCTTTTTACCTTTTAAATTTCTTCCTCTTCTTTCCTGACAATTTAAATCAATGTTTAAGTAAATGTATTTATTTTTTATTGTAAAGAATAATTTAAAAAAATTTCTGACGAAGAATATTTGAGAAATATTTATTCAAACTTACTATGATTAAAATTCAAAAAAATTATTCTGGCAAATCTAGAAAATCTGTAGAATCAAATTTAAATCTTATTTCAAAGTATTTTGAATTTCTTTTACAATTTTTGTTCTGGAAAATCTAGAAGAAATACTGATTTGTCTTTGTTAGAAATATAGCTTGGTCCAATTTGTTAAATATTCTAACAAAGTGCAGATTGGATTTTAACCAATTTAAAACATGTCATCAAAATTCTAAAATGTATCTTAATCAGGAAAAATTACTTATGATGTTCCATAAATTCTTTTTTTAATTTTTTCAAAAAGATTCAAATAAGATAGTTTTTCTCTTCTTTTTGTCGGTTGAATTTTGAATAATAAAGAGTCGAAATTGAAGAAAAACTATGTTTCAAAATTTTATTTTAAATTTTTTCTTGTTTTCTCCTCTTTTAAACCGTTCAATTAATTGTTTTTTTCATAATTTATTCTCTACAAAAAACCTTCCGTAAAAGGAAAAAAAAATGTACGACGGAATGACAGACAGAAATACCCATTTTTTATATATATATAAATGTATTTATTTAGCTATTCTTGTTTAAATCACACTTACGTGTAACTTACAAATGACAATATATTTATTTATTGAAGTGTGTATCAAACTGGTAGCCCTTCGCATTAATCAGTACCCAAGAAGTAGTTTTTGGTTTCAAAAAGGTTGGTGACCCCTGTACTAGGGCATCAAATCAGTGTCAGTTGAGTCGGTCCATAGGTTGCCTGTAGGGATTTTTAATGTCCAGCAGATGTCAGTATTTAGTGACACAGTATCGACACAGTATCAATACAGTTTTGCAATGTGTCGAAACGCTTCATGACGCCTCATCAACCCATCACTAATATGGTGTATCATCACATGGCCTAAAAATATCGAGATATTAATAAAAGGCCATATCGCCCAGCCCTACCTTGAAGGTAGAAAAGCGCTATACAAGTATAACCCATTTACCATTTATTTAGATGTGGAAGACAAGAAAATACACTTGGTTCCATTCCAAGATTTTGGTGACAATTCATTTATTGACTGTCATGGTGATGCGATTGTTTTGTTCATTTGTTAAAATGGCAACTTTTACTGACATTTTATTTTGGTTCTACAGACCATTGAGACACCATTGTGTTCTTATTTGAATTTTTGTTCATAAAGGTAAAGTCAGGAGTAAACGATAGTGTAAAATATCACTTTCATCATAATGTGCAATACAATCGGACCGCTCGTGTCTGCAGGGATCGCTTTGTAAAATATTTGAACATTTGATTTGTTGGAGAAACTTTATGTGATGCAATCGAGTTTATTCTGTACTATATTAGTAGTGTTTGAGAGTAAAACTAAACGTAAAAAAAGGACAATAGATCGCGTTAGTTAGTTGTTTTTTTTTGTGGTTGCTATGCCTAAATGTAACTTCGAAGACCTGGTTGTGCAAATAAACTGACGTCATGTTAATTCCTAGTAATGAATAATGTGATTGTTGGTCCAATCCAACGTATTTTCTTTCTCGAATTTCATAACAGAAACTCAAAGCTTAGTTGTTGTAGTGCAGGAAAGACTAGTGCTTTATTCGACACGGATGACCACATTATAACGTCTTTGGTGCTATTTGTTAGCATCAAGAAAATATCATTAATATTATTAATAAACTAGAAAATCTCTCATAGGCTCAACAGCATATGACATCCCTAGAAAAGATGAATGCTGAACAACAGGGACATATACAGCTATATTATTAAATAATGAGACAAAATGTAAACATCATATAAACAACAGCATACATGAATTGTAGATGACTAATATTTGTAGCAGGAAATAAACTGCAAACAAACGTATCCTTTATCACATTAGCGTCACAGCAGCACTCGTTATGTCACTCAAATACGTTACTGAGCAACGTATTTGTCTTTCACTGATGTTCAATTTGTGGACCCCTCCAGATGTAAAGACATGACGTGTCTCCAATCTTTTCTTCTCTAAATACCGTAAGTGTCAAGTGAAGTGAGGTAGCAGGAACAGTAACCTCTTGTTTTTTGTTTTAATGTCCTTTGGAGTGTAAAAATCCACTACATCCCATTTAAAATATTTTTTTCATGATCGCTTTTATATTGGCCTCTAAACCTTTCAAAATAAACCTAAATCTATTAAACAGTAGCCTCATGGAGCTTAGACCATCGCCTGAAACCCGGAAGTGCCAGGATGTACCTCTAGACCAGGGGTGCTCATTACGTCGATCGCGAGCTACCGGTCGATCTCGGAGGGTGTGTCAGTCGATCACCAGCCAGCCATTAAAAAAATAGTCCTAAAAATGAGCGATCATAAATCTTCACTATGACGTCACTTTCGTCACTTGATTGACATTCACGGCACCCGAGGGTCTTCTGAGATGACGCTGGCTGCTGCCAGCTCATTAAAATTACCGACTGGAAGGCGAGAAACACTTTATTTCAACAGACTCTGGCGCCGTACCTGTCGTCAAAACTCCAAAGACCGACTGCACAGTTGCACAATAAAAGCTCTGCTTCATCCTGCCTGCGCTACCAAAATAAGAGTCTCAGAAAGCTGGCGTGTACAAGCTAGCAAGCTACGGAGTTTGCCGACAATGTATTTCTTGTAAAGTGTATACAAAGGAGTACGGAAGCTGGACAAATAAGATGCCAAAAACCAACCACTTTCATGTGGTATTGGACAGAAAGGAGGACTTTTTTTCTCCTCCATTCGAAAATGCGGACGTTATCAGCACCACTGTCTGATTCCAATCAATGCAAGTCATCACAATCAGGTAATACACCAACTTATATTCTTGTCTTCATGAAAGAAAGGAATCTATATGTGTTAAACATGCTTGTATTATCTTTAACCACCTTTAAGTTGTTAACAATATTAACTATATGTGTTAAACATGCTTGTATTATCTTTAACCACCTTTAAGTTGTTAACAATATTAACTATATGTGCTAAACATGCTTGTTTTATCGTTAACCACCTTTAAGTTGTTAACAATATTAACTATTTGTGTTAAACATGCTTGTATTATTTTTAACCACCTTTAACTTGTTAACAATATTAACTATATGTGTTAAACATGCTTGCATTATCTGTAAACACCTTTAACTTGTTAACAATATTAACTATATGTATTAAACATACTAGTATTATCATTAAACACCTTTAATGTATTAACAATATTAACTATATGTGTTAAACATGCTTGCATTATCTGTAAACACCTTTAACTTGTTAACAATATTAACTATATGTGTTAAACATGCTTGTATTATCTTTAACCACCTTTAAGTTGTTAACAATATTAACTATATGTGTTAAACATGCTTGTTTTATCTTTAACCACCTTTAAGTTGTTAACAATATTAACTATTTGTGTTAAACATGCTTGCATTATCTGTAAACACCTTTAACTTGTTAACAATATTAACTATATGTATTAAACATACTTGTATTATCATTAAACACCTTTAATGTATTAACAATATTAACTATATGTGTTAAACATGCTTGCATTATCATTAAACACCTTTAACATGTTAACAAAAACATATATTTCATAAATAAGTAAATATAAATGATATATATGAATGAGGTAGATCCCCACGACTTGATCAATTGAAAAGTAGCTCGCCTGCAGAAAAAGTGTGAGCACCCCTGCTCTAGACCATGTGATTGCAACCTACCTATTGGCACCAAAACAAGTTTTGGTAAGAAATAAATACAAACAATGAAACATACAATATTTTTTTGAATAGGCCAATATTTATATTTTTTTTACACTTGTATTGTTTTTGTGTGTTTCAAAAGGTTTCTATGATCAACTTTTTTCCACATTCGCTTTTTTCCCCGTTTCAAACTAATGGCAGTGTTTTGGCAGGGGAACCCGGAAGCAGTTTTACTCGACTTTATACCACCATACCACACCAGATGCTGGCTTTTCAACTTTGCGTCGATAACAGTCTGGATGGTTCGCTTTCCCTTTGGACCGGATGACACGATGTCGAATATTTCCAAAAACAATTTGAAATGTGGACTCGTCAGACCACAGAACACTTTTCCACTTTGCATGAGTCCATCTTAGATGATCTCGGGCCCAGAGAAGCCGGCGGCGTTTCTGGATGTTGTTGATGAATGGCTTTCGCTTTGCATAGTAGAACTTTAACTTGCACTTACAGATGTAGCGACCAACTGTATTTAGTGACAGTGGTTTTCTGAAGTGTTCCTGAGCCCTTGTGGTGATATCCTTTAGAGATTGATGTCGGATTTTGATACAGTGCCTTCTGAGGGATCGGAAGGTCACGGTCATTCAATGTTGGTTTCTGGCCATGCCGCTTACATGGAGTGATTTCTCCAGATTCTCTGAACCTTTTGATGATATTATGGACCGTAGATGTTGAAATCCCTAAATTTCTTGCAATTGCACTTTGAGAAACGTTGTTCTTAAACTGTTTGACTATTTGCTCACGCAGTTGTGGACAAAGGGGTGTACCTCGCCCCATCCTTTCTTGTGAAAGACTGAGCATCTTTTGGGAAGCTGTTTTTATACCCAATCATGGCACCCACCTGTTCCCAATTAGCCTGCACACCCGTGGGATGTTCCAAATAAGTGTTTGATGAGCATTCCTCACCTTTATCAGTATTTATTGCCACCTTTCCCAACTTCTTTGTCACGTGTTGCTGGCATCAAATTCTAAAGTTAATGATTATTTGCAAAAAAAAAAAAAATGTTTATCAGTTTGAACATCAAATATGTTGTCTTTGTAGCATATTCAACTGAATATGGGTTGAAATTTATTTGCAAATCATTGTATTCCGTTTATTTTCACATCTAACACAATTTCCCAACTCATATGGAAACTGGGTTTGTAAATGATATTTCACATAATATGTACATGTACCTGTACATTTGAAAGTACAACTTACAACATATTTTAAAACTAGTACTATATTGTAGAAATAGGGGATTATTTAAAATTTATTAAAAAAAACGCCTTGACTTTTAGGAGACATTTCTATTAACAATTACATTAAAACCTATTTAAAAATTATATCTGAGTAGAACTTTGTGGTGTTGCTGTATATAATTTAAAGGGGAACATTATCACCAGACCTATGTAAGCGTCAATATATGGGGAAGCAATCCGCCATTTTCTCAGACACCGAGTCAAATCAGCTCTGTTATTTTCCGTTTTTTCGACTGTTTTCCGTACCTTGGAGACATCATGCCTCGTCGGTGTGTTGTCGGAGGGTGTAACAACACGAACAGGGACGGATTCAAGTTGCACCAGTGGCCCAAAGATGCCAAAGTGGCAAGAAATTGGACGTTTGTTCCGCACACTTTACCGACGAAAGCTATGCTACGACAGAGATGGCAAGAATGTGTGGATATCCTGCGACACTCAAACCAGATGCATTTCCAACGATAAAGTCAAAGAAATCTGCCGCCAGACCCCCATTGAATCTGCCGGAGTGTGTGAGCAATTCAGGGACAAAGGACCTCGCTAGCACGGCAAGCAATGGCGGTAGTTTGTTCCCGCAGACGAGCGAGCTAAACCCCCCTGGATGTCTTGGCTCACACCGTCCCGAAGATGATCAAGAGAAGAATATCGACCCTAGCTTCCCTGGCCTGCTGACATGAGGGTATGTCTCCAGAATATATTATTTGATGAAAATTGGGCTGTCTGCACTCTCAAAGTGCATGTTGTTGCCAAATGTATTTAATATGCTGTAAACCTAGTTCATATTTGTTAGTTTCCTTTAATGCCAAACAAACACATACCAATCGTTGGTTAGAAGGCGATCGCCGAATTCGTCCTCGCTTTCTCCCGTGTCGCTGGCTGTCGTGTCGTTTTCGTCGTTTTCGCTTGCATACGGTTCAAACCGATATGGCTCAATAGCTTCAGTTTCTTCTTCAATTTCGTTTTCGCTACCTGCCTCCACACTACAACCATCCGTTTCAATACATGCGTAATCTGTTGAATCGCTTAAGCCGCTGAAATCCGAGTCTGAATCCGAGCTAATGTCGCTATAGCTTGCTGTTCTTTCCGCCATGTTTGCATACTTGCCAACCTTGAGACCTCCGATTTCGGGAGGTGGGGGGCGGGGGCGTGGTTAAGATATATATATATATATATATATAAGAAATACTTGACTTTCAGTGAATTCTAGCTATATATATATATATATATATATATATATATATATATATATATATATATATATATAAAATAAATACTTGAATTTCAGTGTTAATTTACAAACTACAACTCACAAACACTTTAGAGTTAGGCTCCACCATCAGAATGTGTACTTAAACTTATAAAGATCACATGGATATTATTCAGTGAGTTGATTCACCAAAACTAACCTGTTATACAGGAGGAAAAAGCACACAGGACGTTTCAATTGTTCACAGACTGGTCGCGCTCATCAGAATGACAAGACACTTCCGGTCTGCAGGCGATAGCATTCAATTGGGAAGAAACACCCTACTGCCTTCTACTGACCAATGTGAATACTGATAAATGTGTAATGACAGCTCCAAAAACGAATTCAAACCACAAAATAAAATAAATAAATCAACACAAAAATGTGACACATTATGGGTGGGTCACATATGCATGTACAGTAGATGGCAGTATTGTCCTGTTTAAAAGTGTCACAACATTGCTGTTTACGGCAGATGAACTGCTTTACGGTAGACACTGTTGTTGTGTGTTGTCAACACGTCACTCAGGTCCGCCTGAATTTCGGGAGTTTTTCGGGAGAAAATTTGTCCCGGGAGGTTTTCGAGAGAGGCGCTGAATTTCGGGAGTCTCCCGGAAAATCCGGGAGGGTCGGCAAGAATGTGTTTGTTTGTGCTGGCTTCACTATGTGACGTCACAGGAAAATGGACAGGTGGTTAAAATCAGGCACTTTGAAGCTTTTTTTTAGGGATATTGCGTGATGGGTAAAATTTTGAAAAAAAACTCGAAAAATATAATAAGCCACTGGGAACTGATTTGTAATGGTTTTAACCATTCTGAAATTGTGATAATGTTCCCCTTTAACAAGGAAGACATCATCTGGATTTTCTTCACCGATCGTGTTTCTGACAGAACATCCAACTACAAAACATCATCATCATCAAGTGACGACGTTAGTACTCAGGCCAGTTGTAGATTGTATAAAATGGAGTCTTTCCCGGTCTTGCTTAAACAGGAACGTCTCTTGGACGCTCAGTTAAGTTGTAACGCACATGGAGGGAAAGCAAACTAGCTTGAGACTATAGCAATAAATCAAGTGGAAGACACGATAGTAAATATAGTTTGAGCTGGAAAATGTCGCATTGCTTAGCTTTGACCAGAGGTGTGGACTCGAGTCACATGACTTGGACTCGAGTCAGACTCGAGTCATGAATTTGATGACTTTAGACTCGACTTGACAAAATGTAAAAAGACTTGCAACTCGACTTAGACTTTAACATCAATGACTTGTGACTTCACTTGGACTTGAGCCTTTTGAATTGACATGACTTGACATGACTTGCTACTTTCCCCAAAACCCAAAGATGAAAAAGTTATTCGGGAGCGCTCCGTATTTTTCATTGTGTACTTGTCTATCAGCGTTGCGTGTGTCAGCTGGTGTGCTGTCAATACAACAGCCAATCAAATTAGATCTACTTTGTTTTCATCACACAGCATTCATCCAATCAAATTGCAGGACAACCAAGGAAGAAGACATGTCCAAACCACACGCCAGTGAACAAAAAATGATACCTAAAATAATTTTGTTTGGGTATAAAAATTACGAGGTGGTCAACACAAAACGGTTTGCAGTATGCAACACATGCGGTTCGAAAATTACTGATGGAGAGGCAACAACTTCCAACTTCGTCCGGCATTTGAAGTTGCACAAAGAACGGTAAGTTTTGAATGAAAGATAACGTTTATTGGCTAAGTAACGTGACTTTTATTTGCAGTGTAGTTAAATCAGTGAGGCTGTAAACTCACTGCTAACGTTATAACGTTATTGCAAACACGGGAATCTGTTGCAGTTCACTACCTTATTCATACTTTTTGTTCAGTGATTTTTTTTTAAGCAGGGTTACGTTAGTCAATATATCACACGTAACGTTAGACGGCGGTCAGCAGCACCGCGTATTTTAGCCACCTAAAAAAAGACAAAAATAGTAAAATAAAGGTCAGTTAAAATGTATACCGTATTTTCCGCACTATAAGGCGCACCTAAAAACCACACATTTTCTCAAAAGCTGACAGTGCGCCTTATAACCCGGTGCGCTTTATTACGATTCATTTTCATAAAGTTTCGATCTCGCAACTTCGGTAAACAGC
>NC_084550.2:5132500-5282500 GCF_033978685.3 Nerophis lumbriciformis
TTCTTCACCGGTTGCTGGGTTTATGATCTTGGCATGAGAGTTTTAAAGGACAATCATGTGCTCCATTTACTAAACATAATTCATTTTAGTTACAATATTATTTTACACAAGCGTGTTTAAAGCTTAGAGGTGACAGAGCTTTCGCCGTTGCTGCTCCCAAGCTCTGGAACGACCTACCCCTGAGTGTTAGACAAGCCTCCTCTCTTCCTGTTTTTAAATCTCTCTTAAAAACATACTTTTATTCCATGGCTTTTAACACTGAGTGATATCCATCCTGCAATGGCGCCCCATAATACACCTGCTGTGATCCTGTTTTTATGTTTTTATGTTTTTATTAATTCTATTTTAGTTATTTATTTTTTATCGTGTTCTGTTTGTGTTGTGTTTGCTCGGTACTCGTTTTATCTTTTAACCTGCTCATTGTACAGCACTTTGGCTACCCCTGTGGTAAATTTTAAATGTGCTTTATAAATAAAGTTGATTTGATTTGATTTAAAGTTTTAAGATGTTATTTCAGCATGGTAACTTACACATCTGTGAAGGCACCATTAATGCTGAAAGGTACATACAGGTTTTGGAGCAACATATTGTTGCCATCCAAGCAACGTTATCATGGACGCCCCTGCTTATTTCAGCAAGACAAAGCCAAGCCACGTGTTACAAAAGCGTGACTTCGTAGTAAAAGAGTGCGGGTACTAGACTGGCCTGCCTGTAGTCTAGACCTGTCTCCCATTGAAAATGTGTGGCGCATTATGAAGCCTAAAACATCACAACGGAGACCCCCGGACTGTTGAACAACTTAAGCTGTACATCAAGCAAGAATGAGAAATAATTCCACCTGAAAATATTCAAAAATTGGTCTCCTCAGTTGCCAAACCTTTACTGAGTGTTGTTAAAAGGAAAGGCCATGTAACACAGTGGTAAAAATGCCCCTTTTTTGCAATGTGTTCCTGCCATTAAATTCTAAGCTAATGATTATTTGCAGGAAAAAAATAAGTTTCTCAGTGTGAACATTAAATATCTTGCCCTTGCGGTCTATTCAATTGAATATAAGTTAAAAAGGATTTGCAAATCATTGTATTCTGTTTTTATTTACGATTTACACAACGTGTCAACTTCACTATGGTTTTGTGTTTTGTAATATTTTTGTATTTTGCACCACACTGTTGCAAGTTGTCTGACGTACTGTGTAGCTCAGAGCTTTGCAACATTGTTTAATGACAGCAATTGTCTTACAAGAATATTCACTCCATACTTGGTGGTGGTAACTGTGGCGTTGCCTGTTATGCAGAGGTGGGTAGAGTAGCCAGAAATTGTACTCAAGTAAGAGTACTGTTACTTTAGAGATTTATTACTCAAGTAAAAGTAAGGAGTAGTCACCCAAATATTTACTTGAGTAAAAGTAAAAAGTATATTGTAAAAAAACTACTCAAGTACTGAGTAACTGATGAGTAACATACACACACATATCATATATATATATATATATATATATATATATATATATATATATATATATATATATATATATATATATATACATATATATATATATATATATGTGTGTGTGTGTGTATATATATATATATATGTATATATATGTGTGTGTGTGTGTGTATATATATATATATATATATATATATATATATATATATATATATATATATATATATATATATACATACATACATACATTGATATATACAGTATATAATTTATATTTATTTTTTTGCCGTTTTTGTTTACATGTTAATAGTGTTTTAATGAATATACATGCATGTTTAACACATATAGATTCCTTTCTTTCATGAAGACAAGAATATAAGTTGGTGTATTACCTGATTCTGATGACTTGCATTGATTGTAATCAGACAGTAGTGATGACAAACGTCCACGTTTTCAAATGGAGGAGAAAAAAAGTTCCTCCTTTCTGTCTAATACCACATGAAAGTGGTTGGTTTTTGGCATCTTATATGTCCAGCTTCCATATTCGTTTTTATACACTTTACAAGAAATACATTGGCGGCAAACTCCGTAGCTTGCTAGCTTGTTTGCGCAGGCTTTCGGAGACTCTTATTTTGAAAGCGCAGGCGCGATGGAGCGGCACTTTTATTGTGAAGACAGGAACTGTGCAGTCAGTCTTTAGGCTTTTGACGGGGTGTACGGTTGAAATAAAAATGGTCTTTTTTCCTTCACACTTTTGATTGATTGATTGGAACTTGTATTAGTAGATTGCACAGTACAGTACATATTCCGTACAATTGACCACTAAATGGTAACACCCCAATAAGTTTTTCAACTTGTTTAAGTCAGGTCATGTGACCCCTGGCTCTGTTTGATTGGTCCAACGTCACCAGTGACTGCATCTGATTGGTGGAACGGAGTGAACGTCACCAGTGACTGTATTTGTTGAAACGCAGGCACTTTGAAGGTCTGTCTGACAGACCAAAACAAACAAAGCGTGCATTAACAGATCGATAAAAATTAGTAGCGAGTAGTGAGCTGAATGTAGATAAAAGTAGCGGAGTAAAAGTAGCGTTTCTTCTCTATAAATATACTCAAGTAAAAGTAAAATATGTTGCATTAAAACTACTCTTAGAAGTACAATTTATCCCAAAAGTTACTCAAGTAGATGTAACGGAGTAAATGTAGCGCGTTACTACCCACCTCTGCTGTTATGCCTTTATTCTGATATAGCATACAGGATGTCCCTGACCGGATGTTACGTTATGACGCTTGTTGTGGTCACACATTGAATCCTATGCTACACTGAGAGCTGGTCGGGATAAACACATTGCTTGTATAAAGCGTCTGATCATTACAACCCATACCACGACAGTAACCGTGGTAAAATACTATATAGTACCTACAGCTGCTTCTTGTTCAATTGTTAACAACAACTCAGTAGCCCCTATGGTTACCCTCCTGAGGTGGACTGACCGTTATATGGCGGCCACCCCTGAAAAAGAAGTCTGGACAGGCCACTGTTAAAATAGCCTCCACAAGGCGTTGTAGAAAACATCGACTCGCTCACCTTTATCTGCTTTTTTCCTCTTTTTCTCCGTTGATGAATTGCTGGTAGTGATGGGTCCGGCAACACCGATGCATCGGCGCATGCGTCGAGCTCATAGAGCAAAACCCTGTGTCGGTGCGCGTACCGCTTTTAGAAAGTCACGTGACCGATCATGAGCTGTTTTGGTCACATGACCGATACGCGAACTGTGTCGCACTGACGCCTCCTCTGTGCCCTGTGAGCGGGTCTTTTCTACAGCCGGAGAAATAATAACTAAGAGAAATCGTCTAAAATGTAATACGTCGGAAAAACTTTTTATTTTTATTTTTATAAAAATGTGTAAAAAAATAAAATTAAAAAAATTCCCAGTCCACAATCATCCACAACACGTTCTCTTAGATTTCCATGTTATGATACATGTTCACATTATTTATTGACTATATCTAAAAAAGATAAAAAATATATTTTTATTTAAATGAAGATATGAAATAATCCTAAATGAAATACAATGACTTGGTTTATATTATTGTATATACTAGGGCAGGGGTCACCAACGCGGTGCCCGCGGTCACCAGGTAGCCCGTAAGGACCAGATGAGTCGCCCGCTGGCCTGTTCTAAAAATAGCTCAAAGAGCAGCACTTACCAGTGAGCTGCCTCTATTTTTTAAATTTGATTTATTTACTAGCAAGCTGGTCTCGCTTTGCTCGACATTTTTAATTCTAAAAGAGACAAAACTCAAATAGAATTTGAAAATCCAAGAAAATATATTAAAGACTTGGTCTTCACTTGGAATAAGCGGTAGAAAATGAATGGATGGATGGGTCTTCACTTGTTTAAATAAATTCATTTATTTTTTTACTTTGCTTCTTATTACTTTTAGAAATACAATTTTAGAGAAAAAATACAACCTTAAAAATGATTTTAGGATTTTGAAACAAATATACCTTTTTACCTTTTAAATGTCTTCCTCTTCTTTCCTGACAATTTAAATCAATGTTCAAGTAAAAAAAAAAAAGTTTTATTGTAAAGAATAATAAATATTTTAGCTTCTGTTTTTTCGACGAAGAATATTTGTGAAATATTTCTTTAAACTTACTATGATTAAAATTCAAAAAAATTATTCTGGCAAATCTAGAAAATCTGTAGAATCAAATTTAAATCTTATTTCAAAGTATTTTGAATTTCTTTTAAAAAATTTCTTCTGGAAAATCTGGAAGAAATACTGATTTGTCTTTGTTAGAAATATAGCTTGGTCCAATTTGTTGAATATTCTAACAAAGTGCAGATTGGATTTTAACCAATTTAAAACATGTCATCAAAATTCTAAAATGTATCTTAATCAGGAAAAATTACTAATGATGCTCCATAAATTCTTTTTTAAATTTTTTCAAAAAGATTCAAATTAGCTAGTTTTTCTCTTCTTTTTGTCGGTTGAATTTTGAATTTTAAAGAGTCGAAATTGAAGATAAACTATGTTTCAAAATTTTTTTATTTTTTTTTCGTGTTTTCTCCTCTTTTAAACCGTTCAATTAAGTGTTTTTTTCCATAATTTATTCTCTACAAAAAACCTTCCGTAAAATGGAAAAAAAATGTACGACGGAATGACAGACAGAAATACCCATTTTTTTATATATATATATATACATATATATATATATATATATACACATTTATTTATTTAGCTATTCTTGTTTAAATCACACTTACGTGTAACTTACAAATGACAATATATTTATTTATTTAAGTGTGTATCAAACTGGTAGCCCTTCGCATGAATCAGTACCCAAGAAGTAGTTTTTGGTTTCAAAAAGGTTGGTGACCCCTGTACTAGGGCATAAAATCAGTGTCAGTTGAGTCGGTCCATAGGTTGCCTGTAGGGATTTTTAATGTCCAGCAGATGTCAGTATTTAGTGACACAGTATCGACACAGTATCAATACAGTTTTGCAATGTGTCGAAACGCTTCATGACGCCTCATCAACCCATCACTAATTGCTGGTAGTTGGTGGCGCTGATTCTTTTCCGTGTAGTCTTTTACCAGAAGTCGCCATCTTAGCATAGCAGTTGTCGTCCATGTTGTAACAAGTCCTAAATCTTTGCGTCTGCTAACACTCCAATGCTGTAAACTCCACTTCCACTTCCAGGGCTTCTGTATAGCTGGTTGATAGTCAATTTCAGCTCTAAATAAAACAGCCGCCCTGTCCAAAACTGAGCTTTGACCACTGCAACCATAGACATCTTATGAGTAGACGCAGCATCCGCTGACGAGACGCGAGGCCGCCATCTTGGAGTGGTGATCCGCTCCACTCGGTGCAATTCATTTGGCAGGAGCAATGAACTGTCAGCGCATTTAATTTATCTTACCTCACTGAATACCGCTGATTTTCCCGCGCTTTTTTGTCATATGTGTAGCTATGATAAAGGACACATGTTTTATTATTCATAGTTTGCTTAACAGTAATAGAATATTCTTAGATGCTATAAGTGACCAGACGTACGTCCGAGATCAAAACTGGGAATATAATCCCAGAGAAGGCGGAAAAAAACGGTCAGCTATTTCTTTTATTGTAATTTTGAAGAATTTATCTGAATGTGCATGAACTATTTCTGTTCAAAATTGTTTGAAATGTCATGTGTTAAATTCTTAGATATTAACTGTCAGTTTACTGTACTGTGCCAACTGTACTACTATATGAGTACGTATTTTTTCTTCTTTAATTGAAAATAAAACAGCAAAGTCCATTTGGCTGTCATCTGTTTTAATTATGAGACACAATTGTGTCAAAGTCGTGATTTTTTTTCATGCTTGAAATGAGAAATTATTACTTTAAAAAAGTAATTTTATACTTGTGAGTGTTGATGACACAGCTTTGCAACAGTTCATATTCTAGTTTCAAGCATAGGTCATAACAGCTCAGCAACAAGCTGTAATATCTTACTGAGATCATTTAGGACCAAACACTTAAAACAAGTAAAACATCCATCCATCCATCTTCTTCCGCTTATCCGAGGTCGGGTCGCGGGGGCAGCAGCCTAAGCAGAGAAGCCCAGACTTCCCTCTCCCCAGCCACTTCGTCCAGCTCCTCCCGGGGGATCCCGAGGTGTTCCCAGGCCAGCCGGGAGAGATAATCTTCCCAGCGTGTCCTGGGTCTTCCCCGTGGCCTCCTACCGGTCGGACGTGCCCGAAACACCTTCCTAGGGAGGCGTTCGGGTGGCATCCTGACCAGATGCCCGAACCACCTCATCTGGCTCCTCTCAATGTGGAGGAGCAGCGGCTTTACTTTGAGCTCCTCCCGAATGACAGAGCTTCTCACCCTATCTCTAAGGGAGAGCCCCGCCACTCGGCGGAGGTAACTCATTTCGGCCGCTTGTACCCGTGATCTTATCCTTTCGGTCATGACCCAAAGCTCATGACCATAGGTGAGGATGGGAACGTAGATAGACCGGTAAATCGAGAGCTTTGCCTTCCGGCTCAGCTCCTTCTTCACCACAACGGATCGATACAGCGTCCGCATTACTGAAGACGCCGCACCGATCCGCCTGTCGATCTCACCATCCACTCTTCCCCCACTCGTGAACAAGACTCCGAGGTACTTGAACTCCTCCACTTGGGGCAAGATCTCCTCCCCAACCCGGGGATGGCACTCCACCCTTTTCCGGGAGAGAACCATGGACTCGGACTTGGAGGTGCTGATTCCCATCCCAGTCGCTTCACACTCGGCTGCGAACCGATCCAGTGAGAGCTGAAGATCTTGGCCGGAGGAAGCCATCAGGACCACATCCTCTGCAAAAAGCAGAGACCTAATCCTGCAGCCACCAAACCAGATACCCTCAACGCCCTGACTGCGCCTAGAAATTCTGTCCATAAAGGTTATGAACAGAATCGGTGACAAAGGGCAGCCTTGGCGGAGTCCAACCCTCACTGGAAACGGGTCCGACTTACTGCCGGCAATGCGGACCAAGCTCTGACACTGATCATACAGGGAGCAAACTGCCACAATCAGACAGTCCGTTACCCCATACTCTCTGAGCACTCCCCACAGGACTTCCCGGGGTACACGGTCGAATGCCTTCTCCAAGTCCACAAAGCACATGTAGACTGGTTGGGCAAACTCCCATGCACCCTCAAGGACCCTGCCGAGAGTATAGAGCTGGTCCACAGTTCCACGACCAGGACGAAAACCACACTGTTCCTCCTGAATCCGAGGTTCGACTATCCGGCGTAGCCTCCTCTCCAGTACACCTGAATAGACCTTACCGGGAAGGCTGAGGAGTGTGATCCCACGATAGTTGGAACACACCCTCCGGTTCCCCTTCTTAAAGAGAGGAACCACAAGTAAAACACTCTAACATAAAATCTGCTTAGTGAGAAGAATTATCTTATCAGACAGAAAATAAGCAAATATCACTCTTATTTGAGATATTTCATCTTACTTAGATTTCAGTTTTTGCAGTGCAGTACAGTAGGTAGCGCTATGCACCAATGGGGCAGGGCCGACATCCGGGCAACTGAGCTACATACGGGTTCTTCGAGCCATAGCAACCTGACTGGCGTTGAAAACAAACCGTCGCCATTACTCTTTAACCTGTCGACCTGCGCTGATTAAACCCGTCATTCTGCCTCCAAAATGCCAAAAAACTGTGTTGTTTTTGGTTGTGCAAACCACAACTGGAAACAGGGAAAACAAAGGTCGTATTTTGTTCTGCCAAAGCGTGCTAAAAGCCCACAGAGACGAGACAAATGGCTCGCAGCTTTACACCGGGAAAACGAGGACGGTTCTCACTGGAGTCCCCCAAAATCCCGGGTCGTGTGTTCGGATCACTTCGTTTCTGGTAAATATAAGGAACAAAAATCCACCTTCTTAACCACAACTTGGCCATGCTAATGTTGAACCCGTTGAATTTTTACTGAATAACGTTCGACAGCTGAAGTTGTTGTTGTTGCGCAACAATAACATACGGTATAAAGGCTATTTCCAGTAATTCAGCAAATAATAAATCATAATATTGAACTGAATTTGAATGAGCTCTCTACAGATATAATAAATATGCAGATACTGGTAGCCACCGTGTCATCCTTATTATCATTTATCAACATACCTTGGGTGATTTAACAATTTTTATGTGATTTATTCGTTATATAACAACCGACCTGGTGCGCTTGTGAGGTAGACATAAAGATTTCCAAATTCCATGTCCGGCCATTGTGTAGGATTATCAGTCCACGCATCTGCTGGAAGGCGGTAAGGGCAGTCGTTTAATCCAACTACAGAACATTTTAACTCGTATCTTAACCTAGCCTCACTGGAAAGACTATTTACATAATCCTACGCCATTTAGAACAGTTTAAAATGCCGTGAAACCTCGTTAAATGCCTTTTCTGTCAATGCTGTGTTCGCTGTGAGCTGGTTTGTTTTCAACGAATTCAATATGGCGACCGCGTTGCTAGGGGATTGGAGGGCGGAAGTGACGTAGGTCCGCCCTCGCCCATTATCATTTATCAAGATACCTTGGGTGATTTAACAATTTTTATGTGATTTATTCGTTATATAACAACCGAAGCTAACAACCGACCTGGTGCGCTTGTGAGGTAGACATAAAGATTTCCAAATTCCATGTCCGGCCATTGTGTAGGATTATCAGTCCACGCATCTGCTGGAAGGCGGTAAGGGCAGTCGTTTAATCCAACTACAGAACATTTTAACTCGTATCTTAACCTAGCCTCACTGGAAAGACTATTTACATAATCATACGCCATTTAGAACCGTTTAAAATGCCGTGAAACCTCGTTAAATGCCTTTTCTGTCAATGCTGTGTTCGCTGTGAGCTGGTTTGTTTTCAACGAATTCAATATGGCGACCGCGTTGCTAGGGGATTGGAGGGCGGAAGTGACGTAGGTCCGCCCTCGCCCATAACGTTGGTTGCGACCCGCCATAAAATGAAGAAGAAGAAGCACGTTCAGGGAGGGGAGGGTGCGGTGCTCACTGCTGGTCTTTTAGAAACTTACTCAACAGCAACACACTTTCACGGTTAACATTCAAATATTACTCATTTCTAAAGCCCAGGAGACGGCGGTGGAGTCTAAAGTATTGGAGTGTCTGAAGGGATGTGTTAGAACATGGACGACAACTGCTATGCCAAGATGGCGACACGAAGAGAAGACGGAAAAGAGTCATCGCCGCCAACTACCAGCAACTCATCAACGGACAAAAAGAGGAACATTGCAGATAAAGGTGAGCGAGTTGATGTTTACCACAACGTCTTTTGGAGGCTATCGTCAACTTTGATACGTGCGTTGATGAGAAATGAGCCGACATTGTTGACCAAGTTTAACAAAGAACCGCCATGTTGTTAGCCTGAAGAAGACAGCCTCAATGTGGTTCAAACCAGAGGAGATGAAAACATGTCAAAGGAATGAAGTTGGACAAGTAAAAAGGGACACTAGATCTAAAACGTAGAGGTGGAGATTGATTCAAAACAAGTTTCACTTTTATTTGATCCAAAAACATGTGTTTGTATTGACACTGCATACACTGCATCTTACTCTGAGCAACATTTTAATTAATAGAAGAGATGTCCGATAATTAGGGCCCGCCATGGCCCATTGCAAAAGGACTCCCACAGGGAGTCCTTATGCAATGGGACATAAGGACCTATTGTTATTCGATCGTTTTTTCTTTCTTATTATTATTATTCTTCCGCAGCTTTGCGCACTACTTTCACCCCCTTAACATGCTTCAAAACTCACCAAATTTTACACACACATCAGTAATATACGGCAAAACTTTTTATCAAAGAACCAAACTTAAAAACTCAAAATTGCGCTCTAGCGCCCCCTAGAAAAAAAAAAACTAGACTGCCTGTAACTCCCACTAAGAAGGTCGGAAAAATATGAAACAAAATCCTCTATGTAGGTCTGACTTAGACCTAGTTCTCATAATTGTATGTCTTCGGGCTAAAATCAACAGGAAGTTGGCAATTCCCCCTTCAAGACAAAAAAGTACTAAAAACAGTCACTTTTGCCTCTTTGAGCTGTAATTTGACCCCCTTAACATGCTTCAAAACTCACCAAACTGAACACACACATCAGGACTGGCAAAAACTGTGATCTAATGAAAAAACCTAACCCCAAATTCAAAAATTGCGCTCTACAGCAATTTTTTTATAAAACTGATAAATAACTGCTCCTGGGAAGGAAAAAATTACAAAACTGCCTGTAACTCCCACTGGGAAGGTCGGAGAGACATGAAACAAAAACTTCTATGTGGGTCTCACTTAGACCTACATTTCATAAATTGACAACCCCCAGCAAAAATCTACAGGAAGTTTGCTATTCCCCCTTCAAAACAATTTTTTTGTAATAACCGGTCACCTTCCTTCAAAAACGAACTCCTCTGAGCGCGTTTGTCGTTTCGCCTTCAAACTAACACAGGAGAGAGATTGAACCCTTGTGAATACAACAACTGAAGCGCTTTTTAATTAAGTGCTCCGGTTTTGATTTTATGACCCTTCAAAGACCCGCTGCACTCATGCTGCTGTGGTGCTGGTTTTTTAAGATGGCTGCTTAAAAGCAGGAAGCACCAACGTGCCCACACAATGCAGACAAGGTAGGTACACTAGACAAAAGTCTTGGGGCACTTCCGACTAAAAGTAGACAAAAGTATTGGGACACTTAGGACTAGCACCTGCCAAATACGCGGGCCCGTCCAACGCTGCTTGCAGCTTTAATTACAATTACATTTTAAAGAGTAACTGCACTTTTTTAGGAATTTTGTCTATCATTCACAATTAGAGATGTCCGATAATGGCTTTTTTGCCGATATCCGATATTGTCCAACTCTTAATTACCGATTCCGATAAATACAGTCGTGGCATTTGTTATGTTATTTTTTTAAATAACACATCGTTGGATGACTTGTAGAACTGTCTTTTAATCACGATCACATTTTGCAAACGCTACTTCAACACTCGTGCGTACAAGGTGTGTTCCCAGGGGCCCCGAAAAGGGGGAGTAAAGGAGACGGATTCTAGGGGCCCATGATGGAGGGGGGCCCAGAGAGGCCCCTAATGATGATGAAATTATAATACAGAAAAAATAATGACACTGTGTTGGGGGCCCTGTAAAGATTCTTTTCATGGGGCCCAAAATCCCTAGCGGCGCCCCTGTGTGTTCCTCTCTGAAGAGTCCTACCTGGCACATACTATATATTGGTTCCTAGTCATTTGTAGACTTCTACTACCACCATGTGGTCAAACACTATCATTACAGAATTAACACATTATTATGCCTAATTTTGTTGTGATGCCCCGCTGGATGCATTAAACAATGTAACAAGGTTTTCCAAAATAAATCAACTCAAGTTATGGAAAAAAAATGCCAACATGGCGCTGCCATATTTATTAATGAAGTCGGAAAGTGCATTATTTAATTTTTAACAAGCCTCAAAACAGCAGCTTGGAATTTGGGACATACTCTCCCTGAGAGAGCATGAGGAGGTTGAGGTGGGCGGCGTTGAGGTGGAGGTTTGCGGGGGTGTATATTGTAGCGTCCCAGAAGAGTTAGTGCTGCAAGGGGTTCTGGGTATTTGTTCTGTTGTGTTTATGTTGTGTTACACTGCGGATGTTCTCCCGAATTGTGTTTGTCATTCTTGTTTGGTGTGGGTTCACAGTGTGGCGCATATTTGTAACAGTGTTAAAGTTGTTTATACGGCCACCCCTCAGTGTGACCTGTATGGCTGTTGACCAAGTATGTGTGTGAAAAGCCGTAGATATTTTGTGATTGGGCCGGCACGCAAAGGCAGTGCCTTTAAGGTTTATTGGCGCTCTGTACTTCTCCCTACGTCCGTGTACCACTCCGTACAGCGGCGTTTTAAAAAGTCATAAATTTTACTTTTTTTAAACCGATACCGATAATTTCCGATATTACATTTTAAAGCATTTATCGGCCGATAATATCGGCAGTCCGATATTATCGGACATCTCTAATTGTTATAATTGTGTTGTTTTTAGACCAGATATGAATTGCATTTGTACTGGATCATTTTCATATAACTAAATGAAGTGAAGTGAATTGAATTATATTTATATAGCGCTTTTCTCTAGTGACTCGGAGTGCTGTTACATTGTGAAACCCAATATCTAAGTCACATTTAAACCAGTGTGGTTGGCACTGGGAGTAGGTGGGTAAAGTGTCTTGCCCAAGGACACAACGGCAGTGACTAGTAAGTCTGAAGCGGGGATCGAACCTGGAACCCTCAAGTTGCTGGCACGGCCACTCTACCAACCGAGCTATACCTAAGACCTTCCTCTGAGAGGTAATACTTACGTCTTGAATAAAATACTTGTGCAAGCAAAAATGTAGCATTGCACATTCCATGCAAATAAACCCCAATAAATCAATACATACACCAATAATCAATACATAGTAATGATAAATAAAAAATATCAGTAAAATGCAAACTTAAAACGACTGTCTTAAATGAAATAATTCAGTAAAAATAATATATCGTATTGTATTTAGGTGAGAATGGTGTTGTGGCTTGTGCAGCCCTTTGAGACACTTGTGATTTAGGGCTATATAAATCAACTTTGATTGATTGATTGATTGATACAGTGTATGCAAAAAAGTAATAAAGTAAAACAGGATATGAGAGAGGACTCTATAGTTTTAGTAAGTGGATAAATGCCCGGGGGCCGTATGTTTGACACCGATGACCTGTACTGTTATTTTGGATCTTTTTTTTAGAGTGCTTTATAGGTGGAATAGAGGGAATCCCATTCCCTTGTTAGTTGACTTCTGCTAGCCTTTATTCATGAGTTAAAATGCATTAAAAAAAAGAAAAGCGTTGTTTTCTTGTTTTTCTTGTCTACTGTAAGAATTGTGAATGATAGACAAAATTCCTAAAAAAGTGCAGTTACCGGTATCCTTTAAAATGTAATACAGTTTCTTTTCTGTTGTTTCAATATTTAACATTAGTTTTGGGTGATACAACACATTTGGGTATGGATCCGATAGGGCAGTGTTGGTCATACCAATACTGATACTTTAAATGTTCAAGATCCTTAAAGTATAACATTACTTATAATCAGAAAAAAAAACACAGTACCGTATTTTCCGCACCATAAGCCGCCCTGGGTTATAAGCCGCGCCTTCAATGAACGGCATATTTCAAAACTTTGTCCACCTATAAGCCGCCCCGTGTTATAAGCCGCATCTAACTGCGCTAAAGGAATGTCAAAAAAACAGTCGGATAGGTCAGTCAAACTTTAATAATATATTAAAAACCAGCTAGTGTGGGCGCGCATGGAGTCGTATATCAACATGGACGGAGCTGCGTGAAAAAAGCCACCCGGCCTCTTCGCGTAAACTTACCTTAACCACTCGCTCATCTTTTCTTCATCCATCCATCCCTTCGAGTTAGCTTTTATGATGACGCCGGCTGGAAAGGTCTCTTTTGGCAAGGTCTTCCTTTTGAATATCACCATGGGTGGAAGTTTCTGGCCATTAGCATGGCAAGCTAGAACCACAGTGAAGGATGACTTCTCATTCCCTGTGGTGCGAATATTCACCGTACGTGCTCCCGTTGTATCCACAGTGCGGTTCACAGGAATATCAAAAGTCAGTGGAACCTCGTCCATGTTGATAATGTTCTCTGGCCGGATCTTTTTTTCAGCTATCTTGTTTTTACAATATGCACGGAAAGTAGCCAGCTTTTCTTGAAAGTCTTTAGGCAGTTGCTGTGAAATAGTAGTCCGTGTGCGGATGGAGAGATTGCGTCTTTTCATGAACCGGAAACCTGTCGCTTAGTAGGAGCCATTTTGTGGTCTTTACAGATGTAAACACACAAAGGAAATGAAACGTAATATCCGCGCGCTTCTTCTTCTTCTATGGGGGCGGGTGGTTGCTTACAGTAGAAGAAGAAGCGCTTCCTCTTCTATGGGGGCGGGTGCTTACCTTGGCGGTTGCTTGCGTAGAAGAAGAAGCACTTCCTCTTCTACGGGGAAAAAAGATGGCGGCTGTTTACCGTAGTTGCGAGACCGAAACTTTATGAAAATGAATCTTAATATTAATCCATATATAAAGCGCACCGGGTTATAAGCTGCACTGTCAGCTTTTGAGTAAATTTGTGGTTTTTAGGTGCGGCTAATAGTGCGGAAAATACGGTATATTAAAATTATTTCCCACTGTTAATTTGAAATCCTTTGTGTTTTGCCTTTAAAGTCCTCCTACACAGGAACTTACTTCCTGAGTCCATAAACAAAAAAAGGTACACATTTTGTGATATCAATATTGATATAATCACTGTAGTATAGCTGGTAGTCAAATTTGCGGGACTCAGCTGGAATGAGTCATCAACATGCCTTATCGCGATAGCTTGATTGAAGTAAAATCTCCTATTGTCGGCCAAATTGATACAATTTGTAATTCTAGCTCGACTTGTCCCAGTCCAAGCCAGGTATTTCAAACATTGGTCCATCATTCTGGCATGAAATTTTTGGCCATTAAAGGGGAACATTATCACCAGACCTATGTAAGAGTCAATACCGTAATTTCCGGACTATAAGCCGTTACTTTTTCCCCTCGTTCTGGTCCCTGCGGCTTATACAACGGTGCGGCTTTTCTACGGCTTACGGTAACCAGGGGCGCGCACTACCGAGGATGCGCGAGACCGAGGCAGACATCTGGCGCCAGGTAACGAGAGCAAAACAAAGAGTAGGAGAGCGTCAGGGACAGTTTGCGCGAAGGAAGTGTTCAAGCAAACACCCTCAATATGGAAAACAGACGGAGAAGTGCATATGATGCTGCTTTTAAGTTAAAGGCAATCGATCTGGCTGATGAAGAGGACGGCGTAACGGCTGATAAAGCCGGAGCCGTTGATTCCACTGATGAAGAGGAAGGTTTTGAGAGCGAGAACAAAGGAGAGAGAGTGGCTGACGACGACATTTTGGACCTGTTCTTCTCCGACACCGACGAAGAGGATTTCGGTGGTTTTAGTACGCAGGAGGAAGACGATGACACAATGATTAAAGACTGACTTTTCATATACCGGTAGTAGGCTGGTTATTTTGATAACGTAAACGGCCGCGGGACTGCACTTTTACTGCCGTGTTACAGGCGAGCACTTTGTATTACTTTGCACCGTTGTATTATTTGTACTCTGCACGAATGCTGTTCGCCATGTCAAAGATGTGAAAGTTTGATTGAAAGATTTATTGTTAATAAATGGGACGCTTTGCGTTCCCAAACAGTCATCTCTGTCCCGACAATCCCCACCGTGGTAGCAGGAACCCCTATATACTACGGTAATTACACATCAAAACGCCTGCGGCTTATAGTCGGGTGCGGCTTATATATGGAGCAATCTGTATTTTCCCCTAAATTTAGCTGGTGCGGCTTATAGTCAGGTGCGCCTTATAGTCCGGAAATTACGGTATATACCTTGATGTTGCAGAAAAAAGACCAAATCTTTTTTTAACCGATTTCCGAACTCTAAATGGGTGAATTTTGGCGAATTAAACGCCTTTCTAGTATTCGCTCTCGGAGCGATGACGTCACATCGGGAAGCAATCCGCCATTTTCTCAAACACCGAGTCAAATCAGCTCTGTTATTTTCCGTTTTTTCGACTGTTTTCCGTACCTTGGAGACATCATGCCTCGTCGGTGTGTTGTCGGAGGGTGTAACAACACGAACAGGGACGGATTCAAGTTGCACCAGTGGCCCAAAGATGCGAAAGTGGCAAGAAATTGGATGTTTGTTCCGCACACTTTACCGACGAAAGCTATGCTACAACAGAGATGGCAAGAATGTGTGGATATCCTGCGACACTCAAAGCAGATGCATTTCCAACGATAAAGTCAAAGAAATCTGCCGCCAGACCCCCATTGAATCTGCCGGAGTGTGTGAGCAATTCAGGGACAAAGGACCTCGGTAGCACGGCAAGCAATGGCGGCAGTTTGTTCCCGCAGACGAGCGAGCTAAACCCCCTGGATGTCTTGGCTCACACCGTCCCGAAGATGATCAAGAGAAGAATATCGACCCTAGCTTCCCTGGCCTGCTGACATGAGGGTATGTCTACAGAATATATTAATTGATGAAAATTGGGCTGTCTGCACTCTCAAAGTGCATGTTGTTGCCAAATGTATTTCATACGCTGTAAACCTAGTTCATAGTTGTTAGTTTCCTTTAATGCCAAACAAACACATACCAATCGTTGGTTAGAAGGCGATCGCCGAATTCGTCCTCGCTTTCTCCCGTGTCGCTGGCTGTCGTGTCGTTTTCGTCGGTTTCGCTTGCATACGGTTCAAACCGATATGGCTCAATAGCTTCAGTTTCTTCTTCAATTTGGTTTTCGCTACCTGCCTCCACACTACAACCATCCGTTTCAATACATTCGTAATCTGTTGAATCGCTTAAGCCGCTGAAATCCGAGTCTGAATCCGAGCTAATGTCGCTATAGCTTGCTGTTCTTTCCGCCATGTTTGTTTGTGTTGGCTTCACTATGTGACGTCACAGGAAAATGGACGGGTGGTTAAAATCAGGCACTTTGAAGCTTTTTTTTAGGGATATTGCGTGATGGGTAAAATTTTGACAAAAACTTAGAAAAATATAATAAGCCACTGGGAACTGATTTTTAATGGTTTTAACAATTCTGAAATTGTGATAATGTTCCCCTTTAAACACTGTGCACACACATAGTATATCAAAGAACAGGTTAAATTAAAGCTGCAAGCAGCGTTGGTCGGGCCCGCGTATTTGGCAGGTGCTAGTCCTAAGTGTCCCAATACTTTTGTCTACTTTTAGTCTGAAGTGTCCCAATACTTTTGTCTAGTGTACCTACCTAGTCTGCATTGTGTGGGCACGTTGGTGCTTCCTGCTTTTAAGCAGCCATCTTAAAAAAACAGCAGCGCAGCAGCATCAGCGCAGCGGGTCTTTGAAGGGTCATAAAATCCAAACCGGAGCAGGTATTAAAAATCCCATCTATACTTTTAATCACAAGGGTTTTATCTCTCACCTGTGTTAGTTTGAAGGCGAAACGACAAACGCGCTCAGAGGAGATAGATTTTGAAGGAAGGTGACCGGTTTTTACAAAAAATTTGTTTAGAAGGGGGAATAGCAAACTTCCTGTTGATTTTTGCTGGGGGTTGTCAATTAATGAAATGTAGGTCTAAGTGAGACCTACATAGAGGTTTTTGTTTCATGTCTGTCCGACCTTCCCAGTGGGAGTTACAGGCAGTTATGTAGTTTTTTTATTCCGAGGAGCAGTTTTTTCTCCGTTTTATTCAAAAATTGCTGTAGAGCGCAATTTTTAAATTTGGGGTTAGGTTTCTTTATTAGATCGCAATTTTTGCCAGTCCTGATGTGTGCGTTCAGTTCGGTGAGTTTTGAAGCATGTTAAGGGGGGTCAAAATACAGCTCAAAGAGGCAAAAGTGACTGTTTTTAGTACTTTTTTGTCTTGAAGGGGGAATTGCCAACTTCCTGTTGATTTTTGCCCGAGGATATACAATTATGAAAACTAGGTCTAAGTCAAACCTACATACAGGTTTTTGTTTCATGTCTCTCCGATCTTCCTAGTGGGAGATATAGGCAGTCTAGTTTTTTTATTTTTTCCTAGGGGGCGCTAGAGCGCAATTTTGAGTTTTGGGGTTCGTTTTTTTTTTTTAAAAAGGTAATTTTCGCAGGTCCTGATTTGTGGGTCAAATATGGTGAGTTTTGAAGCATGTTAAGTGGGTCAAATTACAGTTTGTTGTGGCGGCGGAAGAATAAAGAATAATAAAACGTTACAATAACAATAGGTCCTTATGTCCCATTGCATAAGGACTCCCTTCGGGAGTCCTTTTGCAATGGACCATTGCGGGCCCTAATTAATTCCAGGAGAAACATTTCAAGGATCATGTCTGAGCCAAAGTGTGTTTTTGTCCTGCAGACGTCCAGCAGCTGATTGGTCATGAAGAAGAAGGGATCTCCACTTTAAGACAGGAGAATATCCATTTCCTTCAAGTTACAGAGGAAAGAGAGGACCTCCAGATTAGTCAGGATGTGTGTCTTCTAAAGCTGAAGGAGGCTGATCCCACCAAGTTGCCGTTGACTGTTGTCTCTGTGAAGACTGAAGACCACGAAGACAAACCCCAAGACCAGAAGCTGACTGGTCATCAAGGGGAACATTCCCTTGAGTCCACTTTGAAGCAGGAGAATCCCGATTCTCTCCACGTTAAAGAAGAAGAGAAGGAACTCTGGATCACTCAAGAGCGAGAGTGTCTTCTCGGGCTGGAAGAGGCTGATCCCGCCAAGTTGCCATTGACTGTTCTCTCTGTGACTAAAGACAATGAAGACAAACTACAAGCAGACAACCTCTTAGCTCCACTATCAGATAGTGAGGCTGAAGACTTGGTTGGAGAACCTTTAAGCAGCGATACAGACTTCGAGAGTGATATGAGGACTCACACTGACAACAAACACTCTGAATGCTCTAAAAATAAGACAGGGAAAAAAGTATTTATCTGCTCAGTGTGTGCCAAAAGCTTTGCTCAAAAGGTCTATTTGACCCGACACATGAAAAGACACACAAGAGAAAAAGCATTTAGTTGTTCAGTTTGTGGTAAAAGGTTCGTTGAAAAGCGAAATATGGTCAGACACATGAGAACACATACAGGAGAAAAACCCTTCAGTTGTTCTGTCTGTGGTAAAAGATTCGCTCAGAAGGCACATATGGTGAAACACATGAAAAGGCACACGGGAGAAAAACTCTTTAGTTGTTCAGTTTGTGGTAAAAGTTTCTTTGAAAAGAGGGATATGGAAAGACACATGAGAACGCACACAGGAGAAAAACCCTTCAAATGCTCTTTCTGCATTAAAAAATTCACTCAGAAGGGAGCTTTGTTAGCACACATGAACACGCACACGGGGGGGAAAGTCCACATTTGTTCAGTTTGTGGGAAAAGATTCTATCATAATTCAAGTATGTTAAGACACATGCACATGCACACAGGCGACAAACTCTTTGGTTGTGTAGTTTGTGGTAAAAGATTCCTTTTTAAGTCAGGTGTGGAAACTCACATGAGAACACACACAGGAGAAAAGCCCTTTAGTTGCTCTGTCTGTAGTAAACGGTTCGCTCAAAAGGGAACTATGGTAAAACACATGAGAACGCACACAGGAGAAAGGCTATTTATTTGTTCAGTTTGCGGAAAAGGATTTGCTCAGCAGTCCATTATGGTAAAACACATGAACACGCACACGGGAGAAAAACCCTTTAGTTGTTCAGTTTGCTGTAAAAGATACGCTGAAAAGAGAGCGCTTGTAACACACATGAGTAAACACTCGGCACAGTGACCCTTTCGTTGCAGTTTGTTGTTGAAGTTACAATTGAAGGCACATCTGACTGAACACATGCGGAGAATAAAATGCTTTCCTCCCTAATTTGTGGTAAAAGATTGTCAAAACATAGAAGTGCAATGTCATATTTGTGTAATCTCATGAGAAGTGATGATCTGCTGTACAGGTAAAAGCCAGTAAATTAGAATATTTTGAAAAACTTGATTTATTTCAGTAATTGCATTCAAAAGGTGTAACTTGTACATTATATTTATTCATTGCACACAGACTGATGCATTCAAATGTTTATTTCATTTAATTTTGATGATTTGAAGTGGCAACAAATGAAAATCCAAAATTCCGTGTGTCACAAAATTAGAATATTACTTAAGGCTAATACAAAAAAGGGATTTTTAGAAATGTTGGCCAACTGAAAAGTATGAAAATGAAAAATATGAGCATGTACAATACTCAATACTTGGTTGGAGCTCCTTTTGCCTCAATTACTGCGTTAATGCGGCGTGGCATGGAGTCGATGAGTTTCTGGCACTGCTCAGGTGTTATGAGAGCCCAGGTTGCTCTGATAGTGGCCTTCAACTCTTCTGCGTTTTTGGGTCTGGCATTCTGCATCTTCCTTTTCACAATACCCCACAGATTTTCTATGGGGCTAAGGTCAGGGGAGTTGGCGGGCCAATTTAGAACAGAAATACCATGGTGCGTAAACCAGGCACGGGTAGATTTTGCGCTGTGTGCAGGCGCCAAGTCCTGTTGGAACTTGAAATCTCCATCTCCATAGAGCAGGTCAGCAGCAGGAAGCATGAAGTGCTCTAAAACTTGCTGGTAGACGGCTGCGTTGACCCTGGATCTCAGGAAACAGAGTGGACCGACACCAGCAGATGACATGGCACCCCAAACCATCACTGATGGTGGAAACTTTACACTAGACTTCAGGCAACGTGGATCCTGTGCCTCTCCTGTCTTCCTCCAGACTGGGACCTCGATTTCCAAAGGAAATGCAAAATTTGCATGGTTGGGTGATGGTTTGGGGTGCCATGTCATCTGCTGGTGTCGGTCCACTCTGTTTCCTGAGATCCAGGGTCAACGCAGCCGTCTACCAGCAAGTTTTAGAGCACTTCATGCTTCCTGCTGCTGACCTGCTCTATGGAGATGGAGATTTCAAGTTCCAACAGGACTTGGCGCCTGCACACAGCGCAAAATCTACCCGTGCCTGGTTTACGCACCATGGTATTTCTGTTCTAAATTGGCCCGCCAACTCCCCTGACCTTAGCCCCATAGAAAATCTGTGGGGTATTGTGAAAAGGAAGATGCAGAATGCCAGACCCAAAAACGCAGAAGAGTTGAAGGCCACTATCAGAGCAACCTGGGCTCTCATAACACCTGAGCAGTGCCAGAAACTCATCGACTCCATGCCACGCCGCATTAACGCAGTAATTGAGGCAAAAGGAGCTCCAACCAAGTATTGAGTATAGTACATGCTCATATTTTTCATTTTCATACTTTTCAGTTGGCCAACATTTCTAAAAATCCCTTTTTTGTATTAGCCTTAAGTAATATTCTAATTTTGTGACACACGGAATTTTGGATTTTCATTTGTTGCCACTTCAAATCATCAAAATTAAATGAAATAAACATTTGAATGCATCAGTCTGTGTGCAATGAATAAATATAATGTACAAGTTACACCTTTTGAATGCAATTACTGAAATAAATCAAGTTTTTCAAAATATTCTAATTTACTGGCTTTTACCTGTATGTATGCCATGTTCCCTCATGAGTTAATGTGCTGCTAAGAACTGTTGTCACCCAACTTGAATTGGTCGGTGACAAGATGAATGGTGACATTTACCTCACCTTCCTTCTTTTGGATTACAGAATTGGACATCAGTGATCATGAAATTGTGTTGTGTCCATGTTTTAGACACATAGTATAAGTTACAAGATATAGTCAATCTTTAACTAAATGTATATTTGTTTCAATACAGAAATAGGAACTGTCCTGTGATGCAAACATAAAATTACGGCGACAATGACTATCTATATCAGGGGTGCTCATTACGTCGATCGCGAGCTACCGGTCGATCTCGGAGGGTGTGTCAGTCGATCACCAGCCAGGCATTAAAAAAATAGTCCTAAAAATGAACGATCATAAATCTTCACTATGACGTCACTTCCGTCACTTGATTGACATTCACGGCACCCGAGGGTCTTCTGAGATGACGCTGGCTGCTGCCAGCTCATTAAAATTACCGACTGGAAGGCGAGAAACACTTTATTTCAACAGACTCTGGCGCCGTACCTGTCGTCAAAACTCCAAAGACCGACTGCACAGTTGCGCTAACAAAACAAGAGTCTCAGAAAGCTGGCGTGCACAAGCTAGCAAGCTACGGAGTTTGCCGACAATGTATTTCTTGTAAAGTGTATACAAAGGAGTATGGAAGCTGGACAAACAAGATGCCAAAAACCAACCACTTTCATGTGGTATTGGACAGAAAGGAGGACTTTTTTGTCCTCCATTCGAAAATGCGGACGGTTTTAGCACCATTGTCTGATTTCAATCAATGCAAGTCATCAGAATCAGGTAATACACCAACTTATATTCTTGTCTTCATGAAAGAAATAAATCTATATGTGTTAAACATGCTTGTATTATCTTTAAACACCTTAACTTGTTAACAATATTAACTATATGTGTTAAACATGCTTGTATTATCTTTAAACACCTTTAACTTATTAACAATATTAACTATATGTGTTAAACATGCTTGTATTATCTTTAAACACCTTTAACTTATTAACAATATCAACTATATGTGTTAAACATGCTTGTATTATCTTTAAACACCTTTAACTTATTAACAATATTAACTATATGTGTTAAACATGCTTGTATTATCATTACACACCTTTAACTTATTAACAATATTAACTATATGTGTTAAACATGCTTGCATTATCTTTAAACACCTTTAACTTGTTAACAATATTAACTATATGTATTAAACATGCTTGTATTATCTTTAAACACCTTTAACTTGTTAACAATATTAACTATTTGTATTAAACATACTTGTATTATCATTAAACACCTTTAATTTATTAACAATATTAACTATATGTATTAAACATTCTTGTATTATCATTAAACACCTTTAATTTATTAACAATATTAACTATGTGTTAAACATGATTGCATTATCATTAAACACCTTTAATTTATTAACAATATTAACTATATGTATTAAACATTCTTGTATTATCATTAAACACCTTTAATTTATTAACAATATTAACTATGTGTTAAACATGCTTGCATTATCATTAAACACCTTTAACTTGTTAACAAAAACATATATTTCATAAATAAGTAAATATAAATGATATATATGAATGAGGTAGATCCCCACGACTTGATCAATTGAAAAGTAGCTCGCCTGCAGAAAAAGTGTGAGCACCCCTGATCTCTATGCTGTCCTTGTTTGGGAAAAAATCCTATTACTGACTTCAGCAGATACAACATTTTGACAAAAATCTATTGTGATGAGAAGCTAAACAAATGAGTATGTTTAAAATAATGACGACTCAGTACCGTATTTTCCGCACCATAAGCCGCCCTGGGTTATAAGCCGCGCCTTCAATGAACGGCATATTTCAAAACTTTGTCCACCTATAAGCCGCCCCGTGTTATAAGCCGCATCTAACTGCGCTAAAGGGAATGTCAAAAAAAACAGTCAGATAGGTCAGTCAAACTTTAATAATATATTAAAAACCAGCGTGATGTGGGCGCGCATGGAGTCGTATATCAACATGGACGGAGCTGCGTGAAAAAAGCCACCCGGCCTTTTCGCGTAAACTTCCCTTAACCACTCGCTCATCTTTTCTTCATCCATCCATCCCTTCGAGTTAGCTTTTATGATGACGCCGGCTGGAAAGGTCTCTTTTGGCAAGGTCTTCCTTTTGAATATCACCATGGGTGGAAGTTTCTGGCCATTAGCATGGCAAGCTAGAACCACAGTGAAGAATGACTTCTCATTCCCTGTGGTGCGAATATTCACCGTACGTGCTCCCGTTGTATCCACAGTGCGGTTCACAGGAATATCAAAAGTCAGTGGAACCTCGTCCATGTTGATAATGTTCTCTGGCCGGATCTTTTTTTCAGCTATCTTGTTTTTACAATATGCACGGAAAGTAGCCAGCTTTTCTTGAAAGTCTTTAGGCAGTTGCTGTGAAATAGTAGTCCGTGTGCGGATGGAGAGATTGCGTCTTTTCATGAACCGGAAACCTGTCGCTTAGTAGGAGCCATTTTGTGGTCTTTACAGATGTAAACACACAAAGGAAATGAAACGTAATATCCGCGCGCTTCTTCTTCTTCTACGGGGGCGGGTGGTTGCTTACAGTAGAAGAAGAAGCGCTTCCTCTTCTATGGGGGCGAGTGCTTACCTTGGCGGTTGCTTGCCGTAGAAGAAGAAGCGCTTCCGCTTCTAAGGGGAAAAAAGATGGCGGCTGTTTACCGTAGTTGCGAGACCGAAACTTTATGAAAATGAATCTTAATATTAATCCATATATAAAGCGCACCGGGTTATAAGCCGCACTGTCAGCTTTTGAGTAAATTTGTGGTTTTTAGGTGCGGCTAATAGTGCGGAAAATACGGTAGTTACTATAGTGTTAGTGCAGCAAAGGGTTTCATTTCACAACACAGCAATGTCAAGTTGTTGTCGCCTCAGATTCGAGCACATGGTGGGCAAAAAAACCTATTCGTAGAGATAAGTTCATTGAAAGAGTGAAAATAATGCATACCTGCCATTTTCTCACTGGTGGAAATGGTTCTAAAAGGGATTTTGCTAAAATAAAAAATAAAAATTACAGAATTGCTAAAGTGGAAAAAAAGCTGTTTAAAAACGAGAAGAAATGGAGAACGGAATTTGCAGTGACCACTTTGTCAATATCCATAAAATAAAATGCTCATGTCTGTTTATGGTTGATTTTACGTTTCTTATTCTCCCTACTCTTATGTATATATGAGCAGTTTTCTTTTGAAAAGTTTCACACGGAACGGATTTGTGTGTTGTTAATTTAGCATTGTTGTTTATTCAGGACAATGCGTTGATGAACAATGTGATTTACAGACTGTAAATGAGCCAGATTATAGCATAGTTGCTCATTTACAGCTGTAGTCTTAAAACATAAAAACAGAAAAGGACATTGTGAGGAGGCGTGGCCTGCAGCCCTGCAGCGAGGCGGGGTGTGCCGAGATCGGCGACAGGTGCGTAGATGGCCCACCTGGGCGCAGTTGGCTAATCACCTGTCACTCTGTAAAAGGGCAGCAGCCGAGAAGGACGTGGTGGGAGAAGTTGGAGCTGATGAGAGAGAGAGAGAGAACCCGAGCGAAAACGAGAGCGAGACGGAGACGCGGAAGGCTGAAAAGCAACCCAAAGAGCGCGACTGTGCTGAAAAGCAGAAAGGCAAGAAAAGAAGAGTTTATTGCAAAATAAACAAAATCTCAAAACTGCCACGCCTGTCATGTCGGTCATTGGTGGTCCGAGGAACCCGGAGGTGCGAGTCCTCCATCCGACCATCCATTTCCTACCGCTTGTGCCTATCTATCCCTGATGCACTCGGGGGGAAGGCGTCGTACACCGTGGGCAAGCCGCCACTTCATCGCAGGGCCAACACAAGATAGACAACATTCACACTCACATTCATTCACTATGGCTAGTGATGGGTTGATGAGGCGTCATGAAGCGTTTCGACACATTGCAAAACTGTATTGATACTGTGTCGATACTGTGTCACTAAATACTGACATCTGCTGGACATTAAAAATCCCTACAGGCAACCTATGGACCGACTCAACTGACACTGATTTGATGCCCTAGTACAGGGGTCACCAACCTTTTTGAAACCAAAAACTACTTCTTGGGTACTGATTAATGCGAAGGGCTACCAGTTTGATACACACTTAAATAAATAAATATATTGTCATTTTTAAGTTACACGTAAGTGTGATTTAAACAAGAATAGCTAAATAAATAAATATATATATAAAAAAAAAATGGGTATTTCTGTCTGTCATTCCGTCGTACATTTTTTTTTCCTTTTACGGAAGGTTTTTTGGAGAGAATAAATGATGAAAAAAAACACTTAATTGAACGGTTTAAAAGAGGAGAAAACAAGACAAAATTTAAAATAACATTTTGAAACATAGTTTATCTTCAATTTCGACTCTTTATCATTCAAAATTCAACCGACAAAAAGAAGAGAAAAACTAGCTTATTTGAATCTTTTTGAAAAAATTAAAAAAAGAATTTATGGAACATCATTAGTAATTTTTCCTGATTAAGATACATTTTAGAATTTTGATGACATGTTTTAAATTGGTTAAAATCCAATCTGCACTTTGTTAGAATATTTAACAAATTGGACCAAGCTATATTTCTAACAAAGACAAATCAGTATTTCTTCTAGATTTTCCAGAACAAAAATTTTAAAAGAAATTCAAAATACTTTGAAATAAGATTTAAATTTGATTCTACAGATTTTCTAGATTTGCCAGAATATTTTTTTTGAATTTTAATCATAGTAAGTTTGAAGAAATATTTCACAAATATTCTTCGTCGAAGAAAAAAAAAATTCTTATTCTTTACAATAAAACATTTTTTTTTTACTTGAACATTGATTTAAATTGTCAGGAAAGAAGAGGAAGAAATTTAAAAGGTAAAAAGGTATATTTGTTTAAAAATCCTAAAATCATTTTTAAGGTTGTATTTTTTCCTCTAAAATAGTATTTCTAAAAGTAATAAGAAGCAAAGTAAAAAATAAATGAATTTATTTAAACAAGTGAAGACCCATCCATCCATCCATTTTCTACCGCTTATTCCAAGTGAAGACCAAGTCTTTAAAATATTTTCTTGGATTTTCAAATTCTATTTGAGTTTTGTCTCTTTTAGAATTAAAAATGTCGAGCAAAGCGAGACCAGCTTGCTAGTAAATAAATAAAATGTAAAAAAAATAGAGGCAGCTCACTGGTAAGTGCTGCTCTTTGAGCTATTTTTAGAACAGGCCAGCGGGCGACTGATCCGGTCCTTACGGGCTACCTGGTGACCGCGGGCACCGCGTTGGTGACCCCTGCCCTAGTATATACAATAATATAAACCAAGTCATTGTATTTCATTTAGGATTATTTCATATCTTCATTTAAATAAAAATATATTTTTTATCTCTTTTAGATACAGTCAATAAATAATGTGAACATGTATCATCACATGGAAATCTAAGAGAACGTGTTGTGGATGATTGTGGACTGGGAATTTTTTTAATTTAATTTTTTACACATTTTTATTAAAAAAAAAAAAAAAAAGTTTTTCCGACGTATTACATTTTAGACGATTTCTCTTCTTAGTTATTATTTCTGACTCTTTTATTTGGACTTTCCCTGATTACATGGCAACGGCTGTTTCTAGAGGAAGGGGGTCGTAAACAGCCGTCGCTACACTACTGAAACACTCTTATACACACTACTAAAATGCTCTCACATAAACAACTGAAATGTTTTTCTTCCACACACACTACTGAAACACTCTTATGCACACTTCTGAAACACTCTTATGCACACTACTGAAACACTCACACACACTACTGAAACATTCTTATGCACACTACTGAAACACTCTCACACACTACTGAAACAATCTCACACACTACTGAAACACTTTTATGCACACTACTGAAACATTCTCACACACTACTGAAACACTCTTATACACACTACTGAAACACTCTTACATACACTACTAAAATGCTCTCACATAAACAACTCAAATATTTTTCTCTCACACACTCTACTGAAACACTCTCATAAACACTACCAAAATGTTTTTCTCTCACGCACACACACACACACAGAATTATTTTTCACTAGTATGTATAAACGGATTTCACCTGTGTGTGTGTGCTTTTTTCACGTGCGTGTGAGAGACAACAATTTCAGTAGTATGAGTGCAAGGATTTCAGTTATGTGTATGAGAGCATTTCACGAGTGTGTATGAGAGAGGTTGCATTCCTATGAGGGGCCGTTAGGGACATTATTCAGAATGACCTCTTACATACACTACTGAAATGCTCTCACATAAACAACTGTAAGAGGTCATTCTGAATAATGTCCCTAACGGCCCCTCATACATGTTGTTTGAGTGTCAATAATGAAATTGTGATATTTAAGACATTTCATATTTGAACATTTTCAAATGTGAAATACCCTTTGGTTACAAAACAGTTAAAAGAAAAGGTGCCTGGAAGGGGGTCAGGTCCTGCTTCCTCTCCGCTTTGTAGATCTCGGGTCAAGACAAAATCTTCCTGTGGATTACAATAGATCAAAGAAACCGACACCTTCATGTCGCTTCCCATCCTACACAGTGGAGTTTAACAAGCCTTTTGATTGGTAAGATCAAAGACAGCTTTGGTCTGCTCGCGGGGAACTCATTGAAACACAAAGTTTTGTGATAACTTTGATACAATTATTCTGACATATACAAAAGAAAACAAATGTTTATGCATATTATTCAGTACACGTCTTCCTATGAGGAAGCAGTGCCTGGGGAGTCTGTGGTGGGCTCTCCTATTTCTGGGGCTGAGGTTGCTGAGGTAGTTAAAAAGCTCCTCGGTGGCAAGGCCCCGGGAGTAGATGAGATCCGCCCGGAGTTCCTTAAGGCTCTGGATGCTGTGGGGCTGTCTTGGTTGACAAGACTCTGCAGCATCGCGTGGACATCGGGGGCGGTACCACTGGATTGGCAGACCGGGGTGGTGGTTCCTCTCTTTAAGAAGGGGAACCGGAGGGTGTGTTCTAACTATCGTGGGATCACACTCCTCAGCCTTCCCGGTAAGGTCTATTCAGGTGTACTGGAGAGGAGGCTACGCCGGATAGTCGAACCTCGGATTCAGGAGTAACAGTGTGGTTTTCGTCCTGGTCGTGGAACTGTGGACCAGCTCTATACTCTCGGCAGGGTCCTTGAGGGTGCATGGGAGTTTGCCCAACCAGTCTACATGTGTTTTGTGGACTTGGAGAAGGCATTCGACCGTGTCCCTCGGGAAGTCCTGTGGGGAGTGCTCAGAGAGTATGGGGTATCGGACTGTCTGATTGTGGCAGTCCGCTCCCTGTATGATCAGTGCCAGAGCTTGGTCCGCATTGCCGGTAGTAAGTCGGACACGTTTCCAGTGAGGGTTGGACTCCGCCAAGGCTGCCCTTTGTCACCGATTCTGTTCATAACTTTTATGGACAGAATTTCTAGGCGCAGTCAAGGCGTTGAGGGGATCTGGTTTGGTGGCTGCAGGATTAGGTCTCTGCTTTTTGCAGATGATGTGGTCCTGATGGCTTCATCTGGCCAGGACCTTCAGCTCTCACTGGATCGGTTCGCAGCTGAGTGTGAAGCGACTGGGATGAGAATCAGCACCTCCAAATCCGAGTCCATGGTTCTCGCCCGGAAAAGGGTGGAGTGCCATCTCCGGGTTGGGGAGGAGATCTTGCCCCAAGTGGAGGAGTTCAAGTACCTCGGAGTCTTGTTCACGAGTGAGGGAAGAGTGAATCGTGAGATCGACAGGCGGATCGGTGCGGCGTCTTCAGTAATGCGGACGCTGTATCGGTCCGTTGTGGTGAAGAAGGAGCTGAGCCGGAAGGCAAAGCTCTCAATTTACCGGTCGATCTACGTTCCCATCCTCACCTATGGTCATGAGCTTTGGGTTATGACCGAAAGGACAAGATCACGGGTACAAGCGGCCGAAATGAGTTTCCTCCGCCGGGTGGCGGGGCTCTCCCTTAGAGATAGGGTGAGAAGCTCTGCCATCCGGGAGGGGCTCAAAGTAAAGCCGCTGCTCCTCCACGTCGAGAGGAGCCAGATGAGGTGGTTCGGGCATCTGGTCAGGATGCCACCCGAACGCCTCCCTAGGGAGGTGTTTAGGGCACGTCCGACCGGTAGGAGGCCGCGGGGAAGACCCAGGACACGTTGGGAAGACTATGTCTCCCGGCTGGCCTGGGAACGCCTCGGGGTCCCACAGGAAGAGCTGGACGAAGTGGCTGGGGAGAGGGAAGTCTGGGCTTCCCTGCTTAGGCTGCTGCCCCCGCGACCCGACCTCGGATAAGCGGAAGAAGATGGATGGATGGATGGACATTCATTCACTTTCTTCTTTCCTTCATGGATGTAAACTTTACAGATGCCGGTATTTTTTTTTCTATATTTTTTTTGTAATATTTTCAGAATGTGTTCTATTTTGTGCCAAAGTAAGACAAAGAAAACAATCTCAAGTTGTCTTTATTTTTCAGTTTTTAATGCCCTGATTCCGACCCGCGTGTGCACAGATTTTCCTCCATGCGGCCCCTGGGCTAAAATGAGTTTGACACCCCTGCAGGGGATGTCAAGGTTTCCTCTGGAGGAGGCTCTGGTGCCAAAACCTCGGTCAGTCCCCAGTTAAAAATATGTGGAGAGCGAGGGTTGGGGCTAGTCCATGAACAACTTTATCAATTAAACGGCTATTTTTGAAATGAATAACATTTCCGAAGTTGAACATTTTATATTTCACCAAAATGTTACACTGATTGATTGGCAGAGGCTTTTGATCAAGGATTTGTATAGATTTTTTTTAAATAACATGAGCTTTAATCTATGTGTGAATGTTTAATTTAACAGGTCAGGATGTGTTCGTTTGTGAAATCGTTTTCAATCATATTTATTTTTATATTGGTTTTATATTTCTTTTTTGTTTGTTTTTATTCAGTCATTGGTGGAGCTAAGGATAATATTTGAATATTGTTTTCAATATTGTTGTGCAGCACTTTGGAAACATTTTTGTTGTTTAAATGTGCTATATAAAGAAAGTGGATTGGATTGGATTGGATTGAAATCCCTAAATTCCTTGCAATAGCTGGTTGAGAAATGTTGTTCTTAAACTGTTCGACAATTTGCTCACGCATTTGTTGGCAAAGTGGTGAACCTCGCCCCATCCTTGTTTGTGAATGACTGAAGCTGATTTTATACCCAATCATGGCACCCACCTGCTCCCAATTAGCCTGTTCACCGGTGGGATGTTCCAAATAAGTATTTGATGAGCATTCCTCAAGTTTCGCAGTCTTTTTTGCCACTTGTGCCAGCTTTTTTGAAACATTTTGCAGGCATCAAATTCCAAATGAGCTAATATTTACAAAAAATTACAACGTTTTCCAGTTTGAACGTTAAGTATCTTGTCTTTGCAGTCTATTCAATTGAATATAAGTTGAAAAGGATTTGCAAATCATTGTATTCTGTTTTTATTTACCATTTACACAACGTGCCATCTTCACTGGTTTTAGGTTTTGTACATTTATTAAAGAGTGATTTCATTAGTAATTCAATTACTTTTTGGATAAAGTAACGAGTAACTACAATTAATTACTTTATTCAAGTCATTTTCAGAATACAGCTTGTCACACAGCATCATGAAGCAGTTGGCAGGTTGGTATGAGGGGCCGTTAGGGACATTATTCAGAATTACCTTTTACATACACTAATGAAATGCTCTCACATACACAACTGAAATGTTTTTCTCTCACACACACTACTGAAACACTCTCATACCCACTACTAAAATGCTCTCACATAAACAACTGAAATGTTTTTCTCTCACACACTACTGAAAAACTCTTATGCACACTACTGAAACACTCTTATACACACTACTGAAACACTCTTATACACACTACTAAAATGCTCTCACATAAACAACTGAAATGTTTTTCTTCCACACACACTACTGAAACACTCTTATGCACACTTCTGAAACACTCTTATGCACACTACTGAAACACTCACACACACTACTGAAACATTCTTATGCACACTACTGAAACACTCTCACACACTACTGAAACAATCTCACACACTACTGAAACACTTTTATGCACACTACTGAAACACTCTCACACACACTACTGAAACACTCTTATACACTACTGAAACACTCTTACATACACTACTAAAATGCTCTCACATAAACAACTCAAATATTTTTCTCTCACACACTCTACTGAAACAGTCTCATAAACACTACTAAAATGTTTTTCTCTCACGCACACACACACACAGAATTATTTTTCACTAGTATGTATAAACGGATTTCACCTGTGTGTGTGTGTGCTTTTTTCACGTGCGTGTGAGAGACAACAATTTCAGTAGTATGAGTGCAAGGATTTCAGTTATGTGTATGAGAGCATTTCACGAGTGTGTATGAGAGAGGTTGCATTCCTATGAGGGGCCGT
Organism: Nerophis lumbriciformis; assembly: GCF_033978685.3. Classification (NCBI taxonomy): domain Eukaryota; kingdom Metazoa; phylum Chordata; class Actinopteri; order Syngnathiformes; family Syngnathidae; genus Nerophis; species Nerophis lumbriciformis. The sequence goes on from NC_084550.2 coordinate 5,164,126, forward strand.
TAGGGACATTATTCAGAATGACCTCTTACATACACTACTGAAATGCTCTCACATAAACAACTGTAAGAGGTCATTCTGAATAATGTCCCTAACGGCCCCTCATACATGTGTATGTTGTTTGAGTGTCAATAATGAAATTGTGATATTTAAGACATTTCATATTTGAACATTTTCAAATGTGAAATACCCCTTGAAAGTAAGACTCTGTTTTTCGGATATGTACCTCAGGACTGGCTGAAAAAAGATTAACACTTAATGAATATCCTTCGAGTGGCCTGTAAAAAGGCCATCTCTAGGAAATGGATATGCCAGGAAGAGCCCAACTTTGAAACAATGGATCGAAATGACAATGGACATATATAAAATGGAGACGATAACTGCTTTTATTGATTATAAATTGGAGAAATTTACTTCATACTTGGAAAACTGGGTCAATTATGTCACGCCCGATAAGCCTGATTTTAATCTCTTGAATTAGTGATTGTACTGTTAAAAAATAAAAAAATAAAAGATTCCTTATATGTATATATATATATATATATATATATATATATAAAAACATTTATTTAAATTTTTTTTAACAGTATATATATATATATATACTGTTAAATTTTTTTTAAATAAATTACTCCCTATATGTGTATGTATATATATATATATATATATATATATATATATATATATATATATATATATATATATATATATATATATATATATATATATTTTTTTTTTTTTTTTTTTTTTTTTTTTTTTTTTTTTTTTTTTTTTTTATTTTATTTTTTTTTTTTTATGTCCTGTCCAGCTTCTCAGGCAAATCATATAGTTGATGTAGATGCCCATGTCGGCTGTTCAGATTTACTTTACAAAAGAGAAGTGTAGGATACTTCTCTTGTTGCCTTATTTGTATTTGACTTTATTAAATGTATTTTTTATTTTTTTTTAACGGTACAATCACTAATTCGAGAAATAAAAAAAAAAAAAAAAAATATATATATATATATACATACATATATATATATATATATATATATATATATATATATATATATATATATATATATATATACTGTTAAAAAATTACTCCCTATATGTGTGTATATATATATATATATTTTTTTTTTTCAATCACTAATTCGAGAAATAAAAAAAATAAAAAATTATATATATATATATATATATATATATATATATATATATATATATATATATATAATTTTTCAATTATTATTTATTATCTGTTTATATTATTTTATTTTTTCCTAATTATTGTTATTAATAATTTATTAGTTTTCTTTTTTCTTTATTTAATTGATTTATCTGTAAATATTATTATTATTTTGTTTTCCTGCTGTTTCTTTCTTCCTTTTTGGTGGGGGCGGGGGGCGAGGGGGCGACATAGTTGGGATATAAACAAATAATATTTTGATATTTAGGGCAGACAACAGATATATGATGTTTGTAAATATGATGTCATGGATAGGAATGTCTGATGCTGGATGTTAATAAAAAATTAAATGAAAAAAAAAAAAAGACATTTGGTATTGCTACAAAACATTTTCTGCGCTACAAAAATGTTCTGTTTTATTAATTTTTTTCACCCCCTATACTTCCTTTGCGGAGATCCAAAAGCCAAGCAAAACATGGCTAATGCTAACGAGTATGAGACGTTTGTTCCAAAGAAAACAAAAAAGTGTGTCAGTGCTTTACAATTGAGGCAACAGACATGGAACAAATGGACTGCATGCTGCAGAGTTTTTTTTAAAGGATTCTTTTGGACAGAACATGCAAAAACAGCATTGTACCTTTTTTTGTATGTTTCTTGAGATTTAATTTGCCCTAATTTATGTTAATTTAGCAAGATTCAAAGTATTATTGTTTGGTTTAAGTATAGCCCGCAGACTTTTTTTTCTTCTTCTTTTTTTTCAATACATGACTATTAGCAGACACAGACGGTATGTATCCTGTGCTGTTTATTAAATAAAATAGGGTATGTGCGACCATTTCCCTTTAAAATACGATAATTATAAGCTTCTGGACAGAGGTGGGTAGTAACGCGCTACATTTACTCCGTTACATCTACTTGAGTAACTTTTGGGATAAATTGTACTTCTAAGAGTAGTTTTAATGCAACAAATACAGTCACTGGTGACGTTCACTCCGTTCCACCAATCAGATGCAGTCACTGGTGACGTTGGACCAATCAAACAGAGCCAGGGGTCACATGACCTGACTTAAACAAGTTGAAAAACTTATTGGGGTGTTACCATTTAGTGGTCAATTGTACGGAATATGTACTGTACTGTGCAATCTACTAATACAAGTTCCAATCAATCAATCAAAAGTGTGAAGGAAAAAAGACCATTTTTTATTTCAACCGTACACCCCGTCAAAAGCCTAAAGACTGACTGCACAGTTCCTGTCTTCACAATAAAAGTGCCGCTCCATCGCGCCTGCGCTTTCAAAATAAGAGTCTCCGAAAGCCTGCGCAAACAAGCTAGCAAGCTACGGAGTTTGCCGCCAATGTATTTCTTGTAAAGTGTATAAAAACGAATATGGAAGCTGGACATATAAGATGCCAAAAACCAAGCACTTTCATGTGGTATTAGACAGAAAGGAGGAACTTTTTTTCTCCTCCATTTGAAAACGTGGACGTTATCATCACTACTGTCTGATTCCAATCAATGCAAGTCATCAGAATCAGGTAATACACCAACTTATATTCTTGTCTTCATGAAAGAAAGGAATCTATATGTGTTAAACATGCATGTATATTCATTAAAACACTATTAACATGGGATCACACTCCTCAGCCTTCCCGGTAAGGTCTATTCAGGTGTACTGGAGAGGAGGCTACGCCGGATAGTCGAACCTCGGATTCAGGAGGAACAGTGTGGTTTTCGTCCTGGTCGTGGAACTGTGGACCAGCTCTATACTCTCGGCAGGGTCCTTGAGGGTGCATGGGAGTTTGCCCAACCAGTCTACATGTGCTTTGTGGACTTGGAGAAGGCATTCGACCGATGTCCCTCGGGAAGTCCTGTGGGGAGTGCTCAGAGAGTATGGGGTTTCGGACTGTCTGATTGTGGCGGTCCGCTCCCTGTATGATCAGTGTCAGAGCTTGGTCCGCATTGCCGGCAGTAAGTCGGACACGTTTCCGGTGAGGGTTGGACTCCGCCAAGGCTGCCCTTTGTCACCGATTCTGTTCATAACTTTTATGGACAGAATTTCTAGGCGCAGTCAAGGCGTTGAGGGGATCCGGTTTGGTGGCTGCAGGATTAGGTCTCTGCTTTTTGCAGATGATTTGGTCCTGATGGCTTCATCTGGCCAGGATCTTCAGCTCTCACTGGATCGGTTCGCAGCCGAGTGTGAAGCGACTGGGATGAGAATCAGCACCTCCAAGTCCGAGTCCATGGTTCTCGCCCGGAAAAGGGTGGAGTGCCATCTCCGGGTTGGGGAGGAGATCTTGCCCCAAGTGGAGGAGTTCAAGTACCTCGGAGTCTTGTTCACGAGTGAGGGAAGAGTGGATCGTGAGATCGACAGGCGGATCGGTGCGGCGTCTTCAGTAATGCGGACGCTGTATCGATCCGTTGTGGTGAAGAAGGAGCTGAGCCGGAAGGCAAAGCTCTCAATTTACCGGTCGATCTACGTTCCCATCCTCACCTATGGTCATGAGCTTTGGGTTATGACCGAAAGGACAAGATCACGGGTACAAGCGGCCGAAATGAGTTTCCTCCGCCGGGTGGCGGGGCTCTCCCTTAGAGATAGGGTGAGAAGCTCTGTCATCCGGGGGGAGCTCAAAGTAAAGCCGCTGCTCCTCCGCATCGAGAGGAGCCAGATGAGGTGGTTCGGGCATCTGGTCAGGATGCCACCCGAGCGCCTCCCTAAGGAGGTGTTTAGGGCATGTCCGACCGGTAAGAGGCCACGAGGAAGACCCAGGACACGTTGGGAAGACTATGTCTCCCGGCTGGCCTGGGAACGCCTCGGGATCCCCCGGGAGGAGCTGGACGAAGTGGCTGGGGAGAGGGAAGTCTGGGCTTCCCTGCTTAGGCTGCTGCCCCCGCGACCCGACCTCGGATAAGCGGAAGAAGATGGATGGATGGATGGATGGATGGACTATTAACATGTAAACAAAAACGGCCAAAAAAATAAATATAAATGATATACTGTATATATCAATGTATGTATGTATGTATGTATGTATATATATATATATATATATATGATATGTGTGTGTATGTTACTCATCAGTTACTCAGTACTTGAGTAGTTTTTTACAACATACTTTTTACTTTTACTCAAGTAAATATTTGGGTGACTACTCCTTACTTTTACTTGAGTAATAAATCTCTAAAGTAACAGTACTCTTACTTGAGTACAATTTCTGGCTACTCTACCCACCTCTGCTTCTGGAACGATATCGCGTTATTCCCCATCTGGCAACACGGAGGAAACCAAAAGAGGAGGGTTCAGAGCTCACTGCGGCGTCTTTTCGAGCGACCGATAGGCGGTTCTAATTTATTCTCAAACATATAACATAGTGAGGTATACCTCGGGTATTAGTCTTTTCTAAAGCCCCAGGAGACGAAAGTGTAGTTCGAAGTGTCTTGAAGAAAAGGTTGAAGAGAAGATAGAAAATGGACGACAACTGCGATGCTAAGATGGCGACGTCTGGTAAAAGACAACACGAAAAAGAATCCGCGCCGTCGACTAAAAGCAAGTCAACGGAGAAAAAGAGGGAAACTGCAGAAAAAGGTGAGCGAGTTGAAGTTTACTACAACGTCTTATGGAGGTTATCATAGGCAGCCCCCCCGAGAAGAGAAATTAGCCGACCTTGTGGCTCAAGTCTAACAAAGAACCGCCATGTTGTTAGCTTGAAGAAGACAAAGGTCCGCTTCGAACCAGAACCACAAATAATGAAAGTGGAGTAGCAAAGAGACACATATATTCATAAAGTAGGGTGGGTGATATCGGCAATAAAGGTATCAATCCTATACAGCAGGGGTCCCCAACCTTTTTTTGCACCGAGGACCAGTTTAATGGAGGCATTATTTCCACGGACCGGCCTTCCACGTGTGGCAGATCGATACAGCAAATAAGTGCATGAAAAATGAATACATGAAAAAAACTCATCAAAACATTCAATTAGTGGGAGCCCCTGAAATGATTAACGTGGACCCCGACTTAAACAAGTTGAAAAACTTATTGGGGTGTTACCAGGCCCGGCCCTAACCAATCTGGCGCCCTAGGCAAGATTTTAGGTGGCGCCCCCCCCACATCGGCAGTGAAGTGTATATACTCACAAGAAACCGGATAGCTTTGTCTTTGACCTTTTTTTTACTTAAAGAAAGCAAATTAACAATCAGAATAGTTAACAAGATAAAAAAAAAAAAGAATAAATAAATGAATGCAAAAATGAATATATGAAATACAATATTTTTTTACATACATATTGCTTAATTAACATTAATGATGTGCACTTTAACAACTAGGCTTACAACTATACCTAATATATAAAGGGGTGGAAAAGTGACTATTACCTGCAGGGCAAACATTAGCTAACCAGAAGGCAATAACAATGTAAACAAAAAACACCTGCTTAAAAGATCTAATACAAATGTCCCTGAGGAATGTAAGGTGGGAGTACTGTAATTACCTAACGTTACATTATTATTTTCCATAACAATTTAGCCCCCTCCACAATATTAACCCGACGTTAAAACAGAACTAGCTATTTATTGATTAGCAATTGCCGAATCATGTAACATTAGCTTAATGCTAAAAAGCCAGGTTACTATCACATTCTGTAACAGACAAATAATTTCATGTAGGCTAACGTTACCTACCTGCTACCTCCTGTCTTTTCTCGTTTCTCCTCCTCTTCTTTTCTCTTTTTTCTTCCCTGGGCACCTGACAGTTTTGGTCGTTTTGACATCTTGTGTTGATTTTTTGATGTGGTGACGTCCAAAAAGAGTCATGATACGGGAAGGGAGGGGGCGCACCGTGCGGGGGGGGGGGGGGGGGGCGTAATGTTGTAACAAATAATATTTCTATTAAATAGGCTTTACTTTGCATTTTAATTAACGTGGGATTATTTTTTGTATTTAGAAATAATAGTACCAACTTATTTTTTTTTTTTTTTTTTCTCCAACATTTGTGGCACTGGCGTGGCGCCCCCTGATGGACGGCGCCCTTAGCATTTGCCTATACGGCCTATGCCACGGGCCGGCCCTGGGTGTTACCATTTAGTGGTCAATTGTACGGAATATGTACTGCACTGTGCAATCTACTAATACAAGTTTCAATCAATCAATCAGAAAACTCTTCCCTTTGCAAAAAAGCTCTCCAGAGACTTTTGTTTTTTTTGCTCATTTTTGCTAGTAATGGGCTTTTTTTTGGCATTAGTATCTGATGGGTTCTAGGTGATGCATCACATTTAAGGACAAGGGCATGGATATACAGGTAAAAGCCAGTAAATTAGAATATTTTGAAAAACTTGATTTATTTCAGTAATTGCATTCAAAAGGTGTAACTTGTACATTATATTTATTCATTGCACACAGACTGATGCATTCAAATGTTTATTTCATTTAATTTTGATGATTTGAAGTGGCAACAAATGAAAATCCAAAATTCCGTGTGTCACAAAATTAGAATATTACTTAAGGCTAATACAAAAAAGGGATTTTTTAGAAATGTTGGCCAACTGAAAAGTATGAAAATGAAAAATATGAGCATGTACAATACTCAATACTTGGTTGGAGCTCCTTTTGCCTCAATTACTGCGTTAATGCGGCGTGGCATGGAGTCGATGAGTTTCTGGCACTGCTCAGGTGTTATGAGAGCCCAGGTTGCTCTGATAGTGGCCTTCAACTCTTCTGCGTTTTTGGGTCTGGCATTCTGCATCTTCCTTTTCACAATACCCCACAGATTTTCTATGGGGCTAAGTTCAGGGGAGTTGGCGGGCCAATTTAGAACAGAAATACCATGGTCCGTAAACCAGGCACGGGTAGATTTTGCGCTGTGTGCCGGCGCCAAGTCCTGTTGGAACTTGAAATCTCCATCTCCATAGAGCAGGTCAGCAGCAGGAAGCATGAAGTGCTCTAAAACTTGCTGGTAGACGGCTGCGTTGACCCTGGATCTCAGGAAACAGAGTGGACCGACACCAGCAGATGACATGGCACCCCAAACCATCACTGATGGTGGAAACTTTACACTAGACTTCAGGCAATGTAGATCCTGTGCCTCTCCTGTCTTCCTCCAGACTCTGGGACCTCGATTTCCAAAGGAAATGCAAAATTTGCATGGTTGGGTGATGGTTTGGGGTGCCATGTCATCTACTGGTGTCGGTCCACTCTGTTTCCTGAGATCCAGGGTCAACGCAGCCGTCTACCAGCAAGTTTTAGAGCACTTCATGCTTCCTGCTGCTGACCTGCTCTATGGAGATGGAGATTTCAAGTTCCAACAGGACTTGGCGCCGGCACACAGCGCAAAATCTACCCGTGCCTGGTTTACGGACCATGGTATTTCTGTTCTAAATTGGCCCGCCAACTCCCCTGACCTTAGCCACATAGAAAATCTGTGGGGTATTGTGAAAAGGAAGATGCAGAATGCCAGACCCAAAAACGCAGAAGAGTTGAAGGCCACTATCAGAGCAACCTGGGCTCTCATAACACCTGAGCAGTGCCAGAAGCTCATCGACTCCATGCCACGCCGCATTAACGCAGTAATTGAGGCAAAAGGAGCTCCAACCAAGTATTGAGTATTGTACATGCTCATATTTTTCATTTTCATACTTTTCAGTTGGCCAACATTTCTAAAAATCCCTTTTTTGTATTAGCCTTAAGTAATATTCTAGTTTTGTGACACACGGAATTTTGGATTTTCATTTGTTGCCACTTCAAATCATCAAAATTAAATGAAATAAACATTTGAATGCATCAGTCTGTGTGCAATGAATAAATATAATGTACAAGTTACACCTTTTGAATGCAATTACTGAAATAAATCAAGTTTTTCAAAATATTCTAATTTACTGGCTTTTACCTGTATATATGTGTGTGAGTGTGTGTGTATATATATATATATTTTTTTTTTTTAGTGTTTTTATTTTTTATAAACCTTTATTTATAAACTGCAACATGTAGAGAAACAATAATCAAAATAAGTATGGTGCCAGTATGCTGTTGTTTTTTTTTCAATAAAATACTGGAAACGATAGAAATGTAGTTAGTCTCTTTTATCCGATTATTAATCGATTAATCGAAGTACTGATCGACAGATTAATCTATTAACAAATTAATCGTTAGTTGCAGCCCTTATATATATATATATATATACACACACACACACATACTATATATATATATATATATATATATATATATATATATATATATATATATATATATAAACACACATACTATATATATATATATATATATATATATATATATATATATAAACACACATACTATATATATATATATATATATATATATATATATATATATATATATATATATATATATATATATATACATACAGTACAGGCCAAAAGTTTGGACGCACCTTCTCATTCAATGCGTTTTCTTAATTTTCATCACTATTTACATTGTAGATTGTTACTGAAAGCATCACAATTATGAATGAACACATGTGGAGTTATGTACTTAACAAAAAAGGTGAAATAACTGAAAACATGTTTTATATTATAGTTTTCTTCAAAATAGCCACCCTTTGCTCTGATTACTGCTTTGCACACTCTTGGCATGCTCTCGATGAGCTAACTCCTTCAAGACTGTTGGAAAACCATTTCAGGTGACTACCTCTTGAAGCTCATGGAGAGAATGCCACGAGTGTGCAAAGCAGTAATCAGAGCAAAGGGTGGCTATTTTGAAGAAACTGGAATATAAAACATGTTTTCGGTTATTTCACCTTTTTTTTGTTAAGTACATAACTCCACATGTGTTCATTCATAGTTTTGATGCCTTCAGTGACAATCTACAATGTAAATAGTCTGTATTGGCCTGGTATACATTCACTGAAAATTAGATTGCCTGGAACATCAATGTTCAAAAAATTAATGGGATGAAAGTAATTGTTACTATATTTTATAATTTTCTATTATTTCACCTTAAACCTTAACAAAGAAGTACATGTATTCAACTCATCACTGAGCTTGTTCCACCATTTAACTCCTTAAACTGAAATACATTTGTATTTTATATTCGTTCTTACTGTTCCTATTTCAAAAATCGGTATCCCCTGTAAATTATAGTTTTCTCCTCTTAATTTAAATAACCTAAGAATACAAGCTGAAAGGCTTTTGTTCTTTACTCAAAACATAATTTCCATTGTTTTTAAAACCACAATATCTGAAAATGTTAACACATTAGAACTTTTGAATAATGGATTGGTAGGTTCATAGTAGCATGCTTTGTGTATTATTCTAATTACCCTTTTTTGAAGTTTAATTATTGGGTCTATGTTTGTTTTATAAACATTTCCCCAAACTTCAACACAATATGTTAAATATGGAAAAATAAAAGAATAATATAACATATGCTGACATTTCTTATTCAGCATGTGTCTTACTTTATAAAGAACAGCAATGCATTTGGATATGTTTCCCTTTATATATTCAATATGTGGTTTCCAACATAATTTATGATCAATTATTATTTCCAAGAATTTAGTTTCATATACTCTTATCAATTTCCACTTGATTTAATTTTAATTTTGCATCAAATTTGTCCTTGCACCACTAAACACCATACATTTAGTTCTCTTATCATTTAATGATAACTTATTAATATCAAACCATTTTTTTAGCTGAATCAATTCAACTTCTATTATCCTCAACACTCCCTTCAAGTCTTCTCCTGAACAATATACATTTGTATCATCTACAAACGTAATACATTTCAATTTATTGGATACCGAACAGATATTAGTCCTAGGGATGTCCCGATCCAGGTTTTTGCACTTCCGATCCGATACCGATATTGTTTTTGCATTTCCGATCCGATACCGATACTGACCGATACTGGCCTATCCGAGCATGTATTAAAGTTTAAAGTTATTTAGCCTACTTAGTTGTCAGAATCATGTTGAAAAGGGTTTTAGTACTCTTGATAACAACTAGCCAGCTGAATTAGGGGAGTTTGAATAATACACAATGGTTGGTAACAAGAAACTGACCTGTTTATTCAAGGATAAACACAAAATAGACAAAATTATACATGACAAACAGAAATGGCATCATTGAACTAGGGCTGAGCGATATGGCCTTTTTTTTAATATTGCGATATTTTAAGGCCATATTACGATACACAATATACATCTCGATATTTTGCCTTAGCCTTGAATGAACACTTGATGCATATAATCACAGCAGTATGATGATTCTATGTGTTTTGATTGATGGATTGAGACTTTTATTAGTAGGTTGCACAGTGAAGTACATATTCCGTACAATTGACCACTAAATGGTAAAACCCGAATAAGTTTTTCAACTTGTTTAAGTCGGGGTTCACTTAAATTGATTCATGATACAGATATATACTATCAGATATATACTATCATCATAATACAGTCATCACACAAGATAATCACATTGAATTATTAACATTATTTATAATCCAGGGTGTGGAGGGGGGCGCCGGATGTAAGTGTCAAAAAGACAACCAAAAGAGTTTGATATGAGAATAAATCTAAAGTTAAAATATAGGGTAGAAATGCACCCATTTGCAGGAAATGTAGTCTTGATTTTCAACATTTTCTTTCAAGGCTTGCATGTCTACATTAAAACATTCTTCTTCATACTGCATTAATATATGCTACTTTTAAACTTTCATGCAGAGAAGGAAATCACAACTAAAAAAATCACAAATTTTTTCATACGGTGTTGATCTGGAAATTGTTGCCTCGGCATTTTGATGGTGTGGGCGTGTGGCACCGAATGGAGATAAGCGTCTCGACAGACGTCACAATATTTGAACAATGATGACGAAAACTGTTTTCTCTGTCGTGTCCGTTTGTCGAAAATTGTTATGCGCTTATTTTTTTATTTGATTTTGTGCGTGGCATAGATTTGCTATGCGCAGAGGACGTTTGAGCAGTGCGCAATTGCACAGGCGCGCACCTTAGAGGGAGCGTTGCTCGCACGGCTGCGCTAGCATCACAGCTAACGTTAGCCATGCTGCTACCTCTCTGCTCGGGGAGGACGTATATGTATGTGACGTATGTCGTGAGAGTATGTGACGTGTGTAAGAAGGTGCACTTGCTGTCTGTGAGAGGGAGACACAGGAAAGAGTGAGAAGAGCCTGTCGTGTACTGCCAGCAGCTAAAAGCAACTGCGTGAGAATTCACAGACCTGTGGATGTGTTGAAGGTGTGCTGGAAAATGCGGAACGGAAATTAGGGCGCAGCAGAAAAGTGGAATGTATTATTTAAATCGGTGCGTTGGAAATCACGGACCGGAGTTTTTTTTTAAACTGGATCTGGATCCGCATTTTCCCATGCCTTGCCGATACGCAATTTTTGGGAAATATCGGCAGCCGATCCGATCCAAATATTGGATCGGGACATCCCTAATTGGTCCCAATACCGAGCCCTGTGGAACCCCACAAGTTACTCTTCTTGGCTGTGATTTAGTGTTATTAATTTCCACATATTGAGATCAATTACTTAAATAACTACTTAACCACTGTTGTGAAGCACCTCTTATGCCATAGTTTTACCATTTTTGCAGAAGTGAGGAATGGTCAATTGTGTCAAAAGCTTTATATAAGTCAATAAATACTCCCAACAGTGTGTTGCTTTTTTTCTATTGCTTTAGCTATGTTTTCTACAAAGTCCATCACTGCTAGGGATGTAGATCGATTACTCCTGAACCCTTACTGATGGTCATTCAGTAGCTCATGTTTGTCAACAAACATGGCTGTAGACACAAAGTTAAATCATGAAATGCAACCTTACCCTGGCAAAAACAATGCGAGGATCCGGTAGAGTCTTGATACCAATTTCTTTGACCGAGCCACACACAAAGATGTTGTAGACCTCCATGCTTGTCCAAGTTTTCATCTGTTTTGTCGTGTAGAATGGCGTCTGGAGCACATCATAGTTCGATATGTGTGGGAATGTGCCGACATATAATCATTGGTCACACTTGAGAAATCTTTTTTGATTAAAGGGGAACATTATCACAATTTCAGAATGGTTAAAACCATTAAAAATCAGTTCCCATTGGCTTATTATATTTTTCAAAGTTTTTTTCAAAATTTTACCCATCACGCAATATCCCTAAAAAAAAGCTTCAAAGGGCCTGATTTTAACCATCGTTATATACACCCGTCCATTTTCCTGTGACGTCACATAGTGAAGCCAACACAAACAAACGTGGCGGAAAGAACAGCAAGCTATAGCGACATTAGCTCGGATTCAAACTCGGATTTCAGCGGCTTAAGCGATTCAACAGATTACGAATGTATTGAAACGGATGGTTGTAGTGTGGAGGCAGGTAGCGAAAACGAAATTGAAGAAGAAACTGAAGCTATTGAGCCATATCGCTTTGAACCGTATGCAAGCGAAACCGACGAAAACGACACGACAGCCAGCGACACGGGAGAAAGCGAGGACGAATTCGGCGATCGCCTTCTAACCAACGATTGGTATGTGTTTGTTTGGCATTAAAGGAAACTAACAACTATGAACTAGGTTTACAGTATATGAAATACATTTGGCAACAACATGCACTTTGAGAGTGCAGACAGCCCAGTTTTCATCAATTAATATATTCTGTAGACATACCCTCATCCGCGCTCTTTTCCTGAAAGCTGATCTGTCCAGTTTTGGAGTTGATGTCAGCAGGCCAGGGAAGCTAGGGTCGATATTCTTCTCTTGATCATCTTCGGTGGCATAAGGGACGGTGTGAGCCAAGACATCCAGGGGGTTTAGCTCGCTCGTCTGCGGGAACAAACTGCCGCCATTGCTTGCCGTGCTACCGAGGTCCTTTGTCCCTGAATTGCTCACACACTCCGGCAGATTCAATGGGGGTCTGGCGGCAGATTTCTTTGACTTTATGGTTGGAAATGCATCTGCTTTGAGTGTCGCAGGATATCCACACATTCTTGCCATCTCTGTCGTAGCATAGCTTTCGTCGGTAAAGTGTGCGGAACAAACGTCCAATTTCTTGCCACTTTAGCACCTTTGGGCCACTGGTGCAACTTGAATGCGTCCCTGTTCGTGTTGTTACACCCTCCGACAACACACCGACGAGGCATGATGTCTCCAAGGTAGGAAAACAGTCGAAAAAACGGAAAATAACAGAGCTGATTTGACTCGGTGTTTGAGAAAATGGCGGATTGCTTCCCGATGTGACGCCACGTTGTGACGTCATCGCTCCGAGAGCGAATAATAGAAAGGCGTTTAATTCGCCAAAATTCACCCATTTAGAGTTCGGAAATGGGTTAAAAAAATATATGGTCTTTTTTCTGCAACATCAAGGTATATATTGACGCTTACATAGGTCTGGTGATAATGTTCCCCTTTAAGTATAGGGATCTATTCCATTGCATAGTTAAAAAAATGTTCTCATATCTGCTTTTTGCAGACAGGTTTAAGCCTCTTTCGTACTCAGATAGTATAACAGCCATCTTGGCTGGGTTGACCACCACTTCTTTTCACTTCTGGGAAGAAGTCACGTGATGGAGTACAAGCAATATATATTTAATGAATGAATATTATACATTCATTCATTATATTACTTTAATGTACAGTTAGTTCCATAAATATTTGGACATTGACACAATTTTCAGTATTCCAGCTCTGTACAACACCACAATGGATTTGAAATGAAACAATCAAGATGTGCTTTAAGTGAAGACTTTGAGCTTTAATTTGAGGGCATTTACATCCAAATCAGGTGAACGGTGTAGGAATTACAACACATTTTATATGTGCCTTCCACCTTTTTTTAAAAATTGAGCTACAAACGCAAAATTGGGACAATGTGTACAATGAAAAAGAGGTTGATGAACATTTCTTGAAAAAGTTCATAATACTTTATGACAAACATTGTCCATGGAAACAACTCAGTAGAAAGCAGGGAAAGAATAATCAACCATGAATGACAAAATGATTAAAAATGCTTGTAAGAAGAAGAATACACTATAGAAAATGTATAGCACAAAGAACTACAGAAGCAGAAATTAAGGGATGTCCCGATCCGATATTTGGATCGGATCGGCTGCCGATATTTGCCAAAAATTGCGTATCGGCAAGGCATGGGAAAATGCCGATCCAGATCCAGTTTAAAAAAAAACTCCGGTCCGTGTTTTCCAACGCACCGATTTAAATAATACATTCCACTTTTCTGCTGCTCCCTAATATCCGTTCCGCATTTTCCAGCACACCTTCAACACATCCACAGGTCTGTGGATTCTCACGCAGTTGCTTTAAACTGCTGGCATTACACGACAGGCTCTTCTCACTCTTTCCTGTGTCTCCCTCTCACAGACAGCAAGTGCACCTTCTTACACACGTCACATACTGTCACGACATGCATCACATACTGTCACGTCATACGTCACATACTGTCATGTCATACGTCACATACTGTCACGACATACCTCACATACTGTCACGTCATACGTCACATACGTATACGTCCTCCCCGAGCAGAGAGGTAGCAGCATGGCTAACGTTAGCTGTGATGCTAGCGCAGCCGTGCGAGCAACGCTCCCTCTAAGGTGCTTGCCTGTGCAATTGCGCACTGTTTAAGCGTCCTCTGCGCATAGCAAATCTATGCCACGCACAAAATCAAATAAAAAAATAAGCGCATAACAATTTTCGACACACGGACACGACAGAGAAAACAGTTTTCGTCATCATTGTTCAAATATTGTGACGTCTGTCGAGACGCTTATCTCCATTCGGTGCCACACAAAATGCAGAGGCAAACATTTCCACATCAACACTGTATGAAAAAATTAGTGATTTTTTTTAGTTGTGATTTCCTTCTCTGCATGAAAGTTTAAAAGTAGCATATATTAATGCAGTATGAAGAAGAATGTTTTAATGTAGACATGCAAGCCTTGAAAGAAAATTTTGAAAATCAAGACTACATTTCCTGCAAATGGGTGCATTTCTACCCTATATTTTAACTTTAGATTTATTCTCATATCAAACTCTGACACTTACATCCGGCACCCCCCTCCACACCCTGGATTATAAATAATGTAAATAATTCAATGTGATTATCTTGTGTGATGACTGTATTATGATGATAGTATATATCTGATAGTATATATCTGTATCATGAATCAATTTAAGTGGACCCCGACTTAAACAAGTTGAAAAACTTATTGGGGTGTTACCATTTAGTGGTCAATTGTACGGAATATGTACTTCATTGTGCAACCTACTAATAAAAGTCTCAATCAATCAATCAAAACACATAGAATCATCATACTGCTGTGATTATATGCATCAAGTGTTCATTCAAGGCTAAGGCAAAATATGGAGATGTATATTGTGTATCGCAATATGGCCTTAAAATATCGCAATATTAAAAAAAGGCCATATCGCCCAGCCCTAGTTCAATGATGCCATTTCTGTTTGTCATGTATAATTTTGTCTATTTTGTGTTTATCCTTGAATAAACAGGTCAGTTTCTTGTTACCAACCATTGTGTATTATTCAAACTCCCCTAATTCAGCTGGCTAGTTGTTATCAAGAGTACTAAAACCCTTTTCAACATGATTCTGACAACTAAGTAGGCTAAATAACTTTAAACTTTAATACATGCTCGGATAGGCCAGTATCGGTCAGTATCGGTATCGGTCAGTATCGGATCGGAAATGCAAAAACAATATCGGTATCGGATCGGAAGTGCAAAAACCTGGATCGGGACATCCCTAAACCATACTACGATCATGTAGAAAATAATATTACAGTGAATTATTGGACAGGAACAAAAACAATATGAGAGCAACATGTGGCATCCTCAATAGCATTATTAAAAATGGCACTAAGAGGGATTACCCCAAATACTTCTTAGACGGAAATAAAAATAATGACAACATAAAGGAAGTCGCTGAAAGCTTCAATAATTACTTTGTAAATATTGGACCAAAATTGGAAGAAAGGATTCCAGACCCAGTTTCAATTGAGGACTATAATGATTCCATAGAGTGAAATCCCAACTCTATGTTCCTCAGTAATGTGACACAGGAGGAAATAGTTATTATCGTGAAAAAATGTAAATCTAAGACTTCAACTGATTGTAACGGAATTGATATGGAAACGATAAAAAAGGTTATTGGAGAGATCTCAGGACCATTAATGTATATTAGTAACCTATCATTTCAAACAGGTACATTTCCAAACAAAATGAAAATAGCTAAAGTTGCACCAATTTATAAGACTGGAGACAAACATCAATTTACAAATTATAGACCTGTTTCTTTCCTTCCACAATTTTCTAAAATCATTGAAAAACTGTTCAATAACAGACTAGAGAGTTTCGCAAACAAAAATAGAATACTCGAAGAGAACCAATATGGATACAGAGCTACTGTTTCAACTTTGATGGCTTTAATTGAAATTACAGAAGAACTTACCAATGCAATAGATAGTAAAAAATGTGCGGCAGCAGTGTTTATGGATCTAAATCAAGCATTTGACACAATTAATCACAATATTTTAATTAAAAAACTAGAATGATATGGCATCAGAGGGTTAGTCTTTAACTGGATAAGAAGTTATCTAATGAACAGGAAACAATACGTGAAGCTAGGCGAATACACATCTACAACGCTAAATATATCCTGTGGTGTACCTCAGGGATCAATACTAGGACCTAAATTATTCAATCTCTATATAAATGACATTTGTAAAGCTACAAAAGATTTAAAGTTAGTATTATTTGCGGATGATACAACAGCGTTTTGTTCAGGAGAGAACACACCGAAGATGATACAAATAATAACAGAAGAAATGAACAAATTAAAAAGATGGTTTGACAAAAACAGACTATCGTTGAATCTCAGTAAAACTAAAATAATGCTATTTGGTAACAGTCGAAGAGAAAGTCAAACACAAATACAAATAGACGGAATAGAAATTGAAAGAGTAAATGAAACCAAATTTCTAGGTATAATGATTGATGATAAATTGAACTGGAAATCTCATGTATAAAAATATACAACATAAAGTAGCAAGAAACGCGTCAATAATGAATAAAGCAAAACATGTTCTAGACCAAAAATCACTTCATATTCTCTAAGGCTGAAACGACGCGTCGACGTCATCAATTACCGTATTTTCCGCACTATAAGGCGCACCGGATTATTAGCCGCACCTTCAATGAATGGCATATTTCATAACTTTGTCCACCAATAAGCCGCCCCGGACTATAAGCCGCGCCTACGCTGCGCTAAAGGGAATGTCAAAAAAACAGTCAGATAGGTCAGTCAAACTTTAATAATATATTAAAAACCAGCGTTCTAACAACTCTGTCCCAAAATGTACGCAAATGTGCAATCACAAACATAGTAAAATTCAAAATAGTGTAGAGCAATAGCAACATAATGTTGCTCGAACGTTAATGTCACAACACACAAAATAAACATAGCGCTCACCTTCTGAAGTTATTCTTCATTCGTAAATCCTTCGAATTCTTCGTCTTCGGTGTCCGAATTGAAAAGTTGCGCAAGCGTGGGATCCAAAATGGCCGGTTCCGTCTCGTCAAAGTCATCGGAGTCAGTGTCGCTGTTGTTGTCCAGTAGTTCTGTGAATCCTGCCTTCCGGAAAGCTCGGACCACAGTTGTGACCGAAATATCTGCCCAGGCATTTACGATCCACTGGCAAATGTTGGCGTATGTCGTCCGGCGCTGTCTGTCTGTCTTAGTGAAGGTGTGTTCGCCTTCGGTCATCCATTGTTCCCACGCCGTTCGCAGTCGTGATTTGAATGCCCTGTTGACACCAATATCCAGCGGTTGGAGTTCTTTGGTTAATCCACCCGGAATGACGGCGAGTGTTGTATTTGTGTGCTTCACTTGTTTTTTGACACCATCTGTGATGTGGGCGCGCATGGAGTCGTATATCAACATGGACGGAGCTGTGTGAAAAAAGCCACCCGGCCTCTTCGCGTAAACTTCCCTTAACCACTCGCTCATCTTTTCTTCATCCATCCATCCCTTCGAGTTAGCTTTTATGATGACGCCGGCTGGAAAGGTCTCTTTTGGCAAGGTCTTCCTTTTGAATATCACCATGGGTGGAAGTTAGCATGGCAAGCTAGAACCACAGTGAAGGATGACTTCTCATTCCCTGTGGTGCGAATATTCACCGTACGTGCTCCCGTTCCACAGTGCGGTTCACAGGAATATCAGTTGCTGTGAAATACGGTAGTAATCCGTGTGCGGATGGAGAGATTGCGTCTTTTTATGAACCGGATCCTTGTCGCTTAGTAGGAGCCATTTTGTGGTCTTTACAGATGTAAACAGGAAATGAAACGTACGGTGATATCCGCGCGTTTTTTCTTCTTCTTCCGGGGGCGGGTGGTTGCTTACAGTAGAAGAAGAAGCGCTTCCTGTTCTATGGGGGCGGGTGCTTACCTTGGCGGTTGCTTGCGTAGAAGAAGAAGCGCTTCCTGTTCTACCGGGAAAAAAGATGGCGGCTGTTTACCGAAGTTGCGAGATCGAAACTTTATGAAAATGAATCGTAATATTAATCCATATATAAAGCGCACCGGGTTAAAAGCCGCACTGTCAGCTTTTGAGTAAATTTGTGGTTTTTAGGTGCGGCTAATGGTGCGGAAAATACGGTACGTAAATATGTCGACGCCGTTTTTGTGCGTCGCATACTGTATTTCCTTGAATAGCCGCCAGGGCGCTAATTAATTTAAAACCTCTTCTCACTCCTGCGCTTACCAAAAGGCGTGGGGTAAATTTAGGCCTGCGCTTATAAATTTGAGTGATGTAAGGATACCATCATGAAAAGCACATTTAATTTAAATAATAGAAACGTTATTATGGTCTTACCTTTACTTATGAGTCCATGCGCAGCTGCTTCTGATCAAAAGCATCGATAACTTGTTTATAGAAGTCTTCCTTATCTTTCTTCAGTTTTAAAAGTCTCTCTGTCTCGATGGAGATATTCCTTTAAGTATTACCTCCTGCTTCAATTGAAAGTCCAGTTTAGAAAACTGTTTTATTTTAGATATGTAATCCTCCATGTTAAAAGTGCAAGCAAACGATCACTGCTCACTCTTGTGGCTTGTTGGCACCGGTCTTCTGCAGTACCAGTAGTTGCAAGAAGGATCACTAGCGCCCTCTACCACCAGGAGGCGGGAGTCATTTAATGACTCATATTTGACACACGCAGCTACGGTATATTAATAAAACATAGCTGCTTACTGTTCTTTTTAGCATATTCAATAGCTTGGACCTTAAATCCTACTGAATAGCTCTTAATCTTCTTCCCTTTATGCGATTTCAAATGATTGAAATCAGCCTCCTCCATTTTGAAAATGATGACAGGTGAAGTGTCACTCATGACGTGACGAGTTTGACCCGGCGAAAATTCCAGACATAAATAATAAAATTAATATTTTGCGAAACGAGTTTGATCCGGCGTTAATCCTGAGCTGGCAGTAAAGCCAAGCATGCGCTAATTATTTTGCGAAACGAGTTTGACCCGGCAGTAATTCGAGGCATGCGAATACTATATACCCGGCGCCAATTCAAGGAAATAATGTTTATCTTTATTTTTGCACATTTTAAAGCAAAATAAGCAATACTTTTACTTTTGAAATGCTTATACTATTGCAGAATATTAACATTTGCACTGTATATTTATTTTATATTTGCACATTAAAAAGTAAATAAGCTACTTTTAATTTTGTTAAATGTTAAAAGGTTTAAATGTTTACCTTGTTACAGAATATTTTGTCATGTTGTTGTCAATGTTGACTGAGTGGCCATACTTTTTTTTTTTTTTTGTAAATAAAAGCCATGCCTTTTGTTAAAACTGGTCTACATTTATTTTTTCATCTTCATTTTAAATAAAAAAAATAATCAGTAAAAGGAAAAATAATCTGTAGATTAATCGAAAAAAAATAATCTATAGATTAACCGATTAATCGAAAAAATAATCTATAGATTAATCGATAGAAAAATAATCGTTAGCTGCAGCCTTAATATTCTCTACTGCTCGCGAGTGTTACATATCTGAGTTACTGTGTAGAAATATGGGGAAATAACTAGAAAAGTACACTTCATTCACTAACTGTGTTACAAAAAAGATCAGTTATAATACCGTATTTTCCGCACTATAAGCCGCCCCGGGTTATTAGCCGCACCTTCAATGAATGGCATATTTCAAAACTTTGTCCACCTATAAGCCGCCCCGGACTATAAGCCGCGCCTACGCTGCGCTAAAGGGAATGTCAAAAAAACAGTCAGGTCAGTCAAACTTTAATAATATATTAAAAACCAGCGTTCTAACAACTCTGTCCCAAAATGTACGCAAATGTGCAATCACAAACATAGTAAAATTCAAAATAGTGCAGAGCAATAGTAACATAATGTTGCTCGAACGTTAATGTCACAACACACAAAATAAACATAGCGCTCACTTTCTGAAGTTATTCTTCATTCGTAAATCCTTCGAATTCTTCGTCTTCGGTGTCCGAATTGAAAAGTTGGGCAAATGTGGGATCCAAAATGGCCGGTTCCGTCGCGTCGAAGTCATCGGAGTCAGTGTCGCTGTTGTTGTCCAGTAGTTCTGTGAATCCTGCCTTCCGGAAAGCTCGGACCACAGTTGTGACCGAAATATCTGCCCAGGCATTTACGATCCACTGGCAGATGTTGGCGTATGTCGTCCGGCGCTGTCTGCCTGTCTTAGTGAAGGTGTGTTCGCCTTCGGTCATCCATTGTTCCCACGCAGTTAGCAGTCGTGATTTGAATGCCCTGTTGACACCAATATCCAGCAGTTGGAGTTCTTTGGTTAATCCACCCGGAATGACGGCGAGTGTTGTATTTGTGTGCTTCACTTGTTTTTTGACACCATCTGTGATGTGGGCGCGCATAGAGTCGTATATCAACATGGACGGAGCTGTGTGAAAAAAGCCACCCGGCCTCTTCGCGTAAACTTCCCTTAACCACTCGCTCATCTTTTCTTCATCCATCCATCCCTTCGAGTTAGCTTTTATGATGACGCCGGCTGGAAAGGTCTCTTTTGGCAAGGTCTTCCTTTTGAATATCACCATGGGTGGAAGTTTCAGGCCATTAGCATGGCAAGCTAGAACCACAGTGAAGGACGACTTCTCATTCCCTGTGGTGCGAATATTCACCGTACGTGCTCCCGTTGTATCCACAGTATCCACAGTGCGGTTCACAGGAATATCAGTTGCTGTGAAATAGTAATCCGTGTGAGGATGGAGAGATTGCGTCTTTTCATGAACCGGATCCTTGTCGCTTAGTAGGAGCCATTTTGTGGTCTTTACAGATGTACCGTATTTTCCGCACCATTAGCCGCACCTAAAAACCACAAATTTACTCAAAAGCTGACAGTGCGGCTTTTAACCCGGTGCGCTTTATATATGGATTAATATTACGATTCATTTTCATAAAGTTTCGATCTCGCAACTTCGGTAAACAGCCGCCATCTTTTTTCCCGGTAGAACAGGAAGCGCTTCTTCTTCTACGCAAGCAACCGCCAAGGTAAGCACCCGCCCCCATAGAACAGGAAGCGCTTCTTCTTCTACTGTAAGCAACCACCCGCCCCGGAAGAAGAAGAAGCACGCGGTGCATGCTGGGATATGTGACGTTTCATTTCCATTTGTGTGTTTATGTAAAGACCCCAAAATGGCTCCTATTAAGTGTGTTGTCTGTCTAATTATAAATAATGCAGACGAGGCGTGTTAACTGAGTTCTCAACGTTTACTCACAGCGTGCTCATAACCACATTCTAACTGCCAGCATACAACAACGCTTCTCAGGGCTACCGCGCATGCTCGTCACTATCGTTGCATGCTGGGTAGTGTAGTTGTTATATTTGCTAGCTCATAACATCACATTGAGAGACACGCTTACGCGCTTAATTCAATACTCGCCGTCATTCCGGGTGGATTGACAAAAGACCTCCAGCCGCTAGATATTGGTGTCAACAGGGCATTCGAAGCTAGACTGCTAACTGCGTGGGAACAATGGATGACGAAGGCGAACACACCTTCACTAAGAGGGAGGCAGCGCCGGACGACATTCGCCCAACTTTTCAATTCGGACACCGAAGGAGAAAAATTCGAGGGATTTATGAATGAAGAATAACTTCAGAAAGTGAGCGTTATGTTTATTTTGTGTGTTGTGACATTAACGTTCGAGCAACATTATGTTGCTATTGCTCTGCACTATTTTGAATTTTACTATGTTTGTGATTGCACATTTGCGTACATTTTGGGACAGAGTTGTTAGAACGCTGGTTTTTAATATATTATTAAAGTTTGACTGACCTATCTGACTGTTTTTTTGACATTCCCTTTAGCGCAGCGTAGGCGCGGCTTATAGTCCGGGGCGGCTTATTGGTGGACAAAGTTATGAAATATGCCATTCATTGAAGGTGCGGCTAATAATCCGGTGCGCCTTATAGTGCGGAAAATACGGTAAACAGGAAATGAAACGTACGGTAATATCCGCGCGCTTTTTCTTCTTCTACGCGGGCGGGTGGTTGCTTACAGTAGAAGAAGAAGCGCTTCCTGTTCTATGGGGGCGGGTGCTTACCTTGGCGGTTGCTTGCGTAGAAGAAGAAGCGCTTCCTGTTCTACCGGGAAAAAAGATGGCGGCTGTTTACCGTAGTTACGAGACCGAAACTTTATGAAAATGAATCTTAATATTTATCCATATATAAAGCGCACCGGGTTAAAAGCCGCACTGTCAGCTTTTGAGTAAATTTGTGGTTTTTAGGTGCGGCTAATGGTGCGGAAAATACGGTAATACATAATGTTGGATATAGAGAACATACAAACCAATCAAAGATACTGAAATTCCATGACATAGTGAATTTGCAAACAGCTAAAATTATACACAAAGCAAACTATAACCTGCTAGCCAAGAATATACAACAATTCTTCTCAAAAAAAGAGGAGAAATATAATCTTAGAGAAAAAT
Organism: Nerophis lumbriciformis; assembly: GCF_033978685.3. Lineage (NCBI taxonomy): Eukaryota > Metazoa > Chordata > Actinopteri > Syngnathiformes > Syngnathidae > Nerophis > Nerophis lumbriciformis. The sequence continues at coordinate 5,187,293 of NC_084550.2, forward strand.
GTAATTTAAAACATTTGTACGCACGTACAACACTTAAGACCTTCAGTATGTGGAATTAAATGATGGAATGGATTAAGCAAAGCAATCAAACAATGTACTAATATGATCCATACCTGCCAACTACTCCGGTTTTCCCGTAATTAGTACGGTTTTCATCAACCTATTCCGGGTTACGGTTGCAGTGATAAAAAATACGGTTTTTCATTAATTAAAAAAAATAATTTAAAAAAAAGTTTTATTCACGAAATCGCGTAACAACAATGACATTCGACCTGCTTACCTTAACTTCCTATCGAGCCATTCCGCGAGGCTATTTATAGCACCGCTGCCAAGCACGAGGCACCTGTTGTCATTGTTTCCAAACGAGCGAACGATCATGGAATCAGCCGGAGAAAAATCGCAAACGGGTCTTAAACCGAAAAGAAAACTGCAGTCATTCCGTGAAGAGAATTCAAAAGCCTATCCGGGAATAATTATCCGTTCCAAAAAGGGTGAAAACTACGCGAATTGCACCTTGTGCAGACAAGATTTTTCGATCGGACACGGAGGAATTAGCGATGTAAAAGACCACGTTGGGACAAAAAAACACAAGTCTAATGCCGTTGCTAGCGATACAAGTGGAAAACTTTCAACGTTTTTCGGATTTTAGCCACAAAAAGGTAATGACACCAATGTTATCTATTGGAATTGTTTAGTACTGTTAAAAGTGTTTATACTATTTATGCTTTCAAGTCCAAGTTGAAGAAATCTTGTTAAATGTTGACAGCATAACTACCAAAATACAGAAGTATGTCCTTAATATTTTTGCAGTGCTATTTCTGTTGAAAAGTCAAAATGATTACATTAGAGATGTGATGTGCCACTTTTCAAGTGTCTGATGGCTTCAATTCATTTTCATTAATTTTTCATATTTTGAATTCTTTTGAAAGGCTTACAAAAAAACTACATTTGAATTGTAATTCCATGCTATTGACAGGACTATTAATTTTAATGAAGTTAGCTTACCATGTTTACAGTATGATAATTGTGATAGCAATGTGAATTTTAGGCACAGAATATTTTTTACAATTGAACAAGGCAGTAGATTATACAAGCTTGGACAGAAAGTTAATAATGACACCAATTTTTTTTTTTTATGGAATGTTTAGTACTGTTTTACCATTTGTTTACTGTAAAAAGTGTTTATACTGTTTATACTTTCAATTAACAAATTGAAGTCTTGTGAAAGGTTGACAGGATAACTGGCATTAACTGTCAAAATAATTTCAAACTATTGAAGTTAGCTTACAGAATAAACATGTCAATCAACCCATATGATTTTTGCTGTAATATTTTTGTTTTGAAAAGTCACTGTGACTGATAGAAAAGTGATGGTTTTAGCAACATTTTAACCTGTCTGAATGCTAATAATCATTTTGCGTCGGGGGGCGAACCTGAACCCCCCACCAGGACTTTGTCCTGGACCTACCAGGGCCTGCGGCCCCTGGACCCTGGCTACTAGGTTTTTCTGATTTCAAAAGTTGGCAGGTATGATGATCCACTTCAAGAAACTCTTCAAACCTAAAGTGTTTACAAAGTACAAAGAAGAAGAACCATGATAAACATTCTAAATTTATTTCATCCATCCATTCATTCATTCTCAAAATAATTTTACTTATCTCATCATATGAAATATGACTTACTTCACCAATTATTATTCATTTATTTATTTTTACTGTGATTACTTATGGAGTATATTGTGAATAAATTGAGAACAGGAAGTGAACAAAAGTTTTAGCAACTGTTATGTACCGTATTTTCCGCACCATAAGGCGCCCTGGGTTATAAGCCGCGCCTTCAATGAACGGCATATTTCAAAACTTTGTCCACCTATAAGCCGCCCCGTGTTGTAAGCCGCATCTAACTGCGCTAAAGGAATGTCAAAAAAACAGTCAGATAGGTCAGTCAAACTTTAATAATATATTAAAAACCAGCGTTCTAACAACTCTGTTCACTCCCAAAATGTACGCAAATGTGCAATCACAAACATAGTAAAATTCAAAATAGTGCAGAGCAATAGCAACATAATGTTGCTCGAACGTTAATGTCACAACACACAAAATAAACATAACGCTCACTTTCTGAAGTTATTCTTCATTCATAAATCCCTCGAATTCTTCTCCTACGGTGTCCGAATTGAAAAGTTGGGCGAATGTGGGATCCAAAATGGCCGGCTCCGTCTCGTCGAAGTAATCGGAGTCAGTGTCGCTGTTGTCCAGCAGTTCTGTGAATCCTGCCTTCCGGAAAGCTCGGACCACAGTTGTGACCGAAATATCTGCCCAGGCATTTACGATCCATTGGCAGATGTTGGCGTATGTCGTCCGGCGCTGTCTCCCTGTCTTGGTGAACGTCACGTGTGTTCGCCTTCTGTCATCCACTGTTCCCACGCAGTTAGCAGTCTCGCTTCGAATGCTCTGTTGACACCAATATCTAGCGGCTGGAGGTCTTTTGTCAATCCACCCGGAATGACGGCGAGTATTGAATTAAGCGCGTAAGCGTGTCTCTCAATGTGCTGTTATGAGCTAGCAAATATAACAACTACACTACCCAGCATGCAACGATAGTTACGAGCATGCGCGGTAGCCCTGAGAAGCGTTGTTGTATGCTGGCAGTTAGAATGTGGTTATGAGCACGCTGTAAGTAAACGTTGAGAACTCAGTTAACACGCCTCGTCTGCATTATTTATAATTAGACAGACAACACACTTAATAGGAGCCATTTTGGGGTCTTTACATAAACACACAAATGGAAATGAAACGTCACATATCCCAGCATGCACCACGCGCTTCTTCTACGGGGAAAAAAGATGGCGGCTGTTTACCGTAGTTGCGAGACCTAAACTTTATGAAAATGAATCTTAATATTTATCCATATATAAAGCGCACCGGGTTATAAGGCGCACTGTCAGCTTTTGAGAAAATTTGTGGTTTTTAGGTGCGCCTTATAGTGCGGAAAATACGGTAATTTTGTTGTGATGCCCCGCTGAATGCATTAAACAATCAACTCAAGTTATGGAAAAAAAAATGCCAACATGGCACTGCCATATTTATTATTGAAGTCACAAAGTGCATTATTTGTTTTAACATGCCTCAAAACAGCAGCTTGGAATTTGGGACATGCTCTCCCTGAGAGAGCATGAGGAGGTTGAGGTGGAGGGGGGTGGTAGGGGGTGTATATTGTAGCATCCCGGAAGAGTTAGTGCTGCAAAGGGGTTCTGGGTATTTGTTCTGTTGTGTTTATGTTGTTATGGCGCCCCATAATACACCTGCTGTGAACCTGTTTTTATTTATTCTATTTTATTTATTTATTTTGTATCGTGTTCTGTTTGTGTTGTGTTGTGTTTGCTCGGTACTCGTATTACCTTTTAACCTGCCCATTGTACAGCACTTTGGCTACCCCTGTGGTAAATTTTAAATGTGCTTTATAAATAAAGTTGATTTGATTTACGGTGCAGATGTTCTCCCGAAATGTGTTTGTCATTCTTGTTTGGTGTGGATTCACAGGGGGGGCGCATATTTGTAACAGCGTTAAAGTTGTTTATACGGCCACCCTCAGTGTGACCTGTATGGCATTCACTTGTGTGTGTGAAAAGCCGTAGATATTATGTGATTGGACCGGCACACAAAGGCAGTGCCTTTAAGGTTTATTGGCGCTCTGTACCTCTCCCTACGTCCGTGTACACAGCAGCGTTTTAAAAAGTCATATTTTGTACTTTTTGAAACAGATACCATACCTGCCAACTACTCCGGTTTTCCCGTAATTAGTACGGTTTTCATCAACCTATTCCGGGTTACGGTTGCAGTGATAAAAAATACGGTTTTTCATTAATTAAATTATTTTTTTTTTTTTAAGTTTTATTCATGAAATCGCGTAACAACAATGACAATCGACTCTGCTTCCCGTAACTTCCTATCGAGCCATTCCGAATGCCACGAGCGAGGCTATTTATAGCACCGCTGCCAAGCAGTTGCCATTGTTTCCAAACGAGCGAACGATCATGGAATCAGCCGGAGAAAAATCGCAAACGAGTCTTAAACCGAAAAGAAAACTGCAGTCATTCCGTGAAGAATATTCAAAAGCCTATCCGGGAATAATTATCCGTTCCAAAAAGGGTGAAAACTACGCCAATTGCACCTTGTGCAGACAAGATTTTTCGATCGGACACGGAGGAATTAGCGATGTAAAAGACCACGTTGGGACAAAAAAAACACAAGTCTAATGCCGTTGCTAGCAATACAAGTGGAAAACTTTCAACGTTTTTCGTCGCCCAAACAGATTCTTTGGATGTGATAAATGCCGAAGTTTTTGGATTTTAGCCACAAAAAGGTAATGATTTTAGCCACAAAAAGGTAATGACACCAATGTTATCTATTGGAATTGTTTAGTACTGTTATACTGTTAAAAGTGTTTATACTATTTATGCTTTCAAGTCCAAGTTGAAGAAATCTTGTTAAATGTTGACAGCATAACTACCAAAATACAGAAGTATGTCCTTAATATTTTTGCAGTGCTATTTCTGTTGAAAAGTTCAAATGATTACATTAGAGATGTGATGTGCCATTTTTCAAGTGTCTGATGGCTTGAATTAATTTTCATTAATTTTTCATATTTTGAATTCTTTTGAAAGGCTTACAAAAAAACTACGTTTGAATTGTAATTCCATGCTATTGACAGGACTATTAATTTTAATGAAGTTAGCTTACCATGTTTACAGTATGATAATTGTGATAGAAATGTGAATTTTAGGCACAGAATATTTTTTACAATTGAACAAGGCAGTAGATTATACAAGCTTGGACAGAAAGTTAATAATGACACCAATTTTTTTTTTAATGGAATTGTTTAGTACTGTTTTACCATTTGTTTACTGTAAAAAGTGTTTATACTTTCAATTAACAAATTGAAGTCTTGTGAAAGGTTGACAGGATAACTGGCATTAACTGTCAAAATAAGTTCAAACTATTGAAGTTAGCTTACAGAATAAACATGTCAATCAACCCATATGATTTTTGCTGTAATATTTTTGTTTTGAAAAGTCACTGTGACTGATAGAAAAGTGATGGTTTTAGCAACATTTTAACCTGTCTGAATGCTAATACCGTATTTTCCGCACTATAAGCCGCCCCGGGTTATTAGCCGCACCATCAATGAATGGCATATTTCAAAACTTTGTCCACCTATAAGCCGCCCCGGACTATAAGCCGCGCCTACGCTGCACTAAAGGGAATGTCAAAAAAACAGTCAGATAGGTCAGTCAAACTTTAATAATATATTAAAAACCAGCGTTCTAACAACTCTGTTCACTCCCAAAATGTACGCAAATGTGCAATCACAAACATAGTAAAATTCAAAATAGTGCAGAGCAATAGCAACATAATGTTGCTCGAACGTTAATGTCACAACACACAAAATAAACATAGCGCTCACTTTCTGAAGTTATTCTTCATTCGTAAATCCTTCGTCTTCGGTGTCCGAAGTGAAAAGTTGGGCAAATGTGAGATCCAAAATGGCCGGTTCCGTCTCGTCGAAGTCATCGGAGTCAGTGTCACTGTTATCCAGCAGTTCTGTGAATCCTGCCTTCCGGAAAGCTCGGACCACAGTTGTGACCGAAATATCTGCCCAGGCATTTACGATCCACTGGCAGATGTTGGCGTCGTCTGGCGCTGCCTCCCTGTCTTAGTGAAGGTGTGTTCGCCTTCTGTCATCCATTGTTCCCACGCAGTTAGCAGTCTAGCTTCGAATGCCCTGTTGACACCAATATCTAGCGGCTGGAGGTCTTTTGTCAATCCACCCGGAATGACGGCGAGTATTGAATTAAGCGCGTAAGCGTGTCTCTTAGTGTGATGTTATGAGCTAGCAAATATAACAACTACACTACCCAGCATGCAACTATAGTTACGAGCATGCGCGGTAGCCCTGAGAAGCGTTGTTGTATGCTGGCAGTTAGAATGTGGTTATGAGCACGCTGTGAGTAAACGTTGAGAACTCAGTTAACACGCCTCGTCTGCATTATTTATAATTAGACAGACAACACACTTAATAGGAGCCATTTTGGGGTCTTTACATAAACACACAAATGGAAATGAAACGTCACATATCCCAGCATGCACCGCGCGCTTCTTCTACGGGGAAAAAAGATGGCGGCTGTTTACCGTAGTTGCGAGACCTAAACTTTATGAAAATTAATATGAATATTAACCCATATATAAGGCGCACCGGATTATAAGGCGCACTGTCAGCTTTTGAGAAAATGTGTGGTTTTTAGGTGCGCCTTATAGTGCGGAAAATACGGTAAAAGAAAAGGGGTAGGATTAAATAAGCTCTGCTTCTTCCTACTCCTTTTCGAACATGTTGAAAAGAGAAACTGGAAATTGTGATGTATCATGTTGTATGCACGCATGTTCCAAATAAACTCAAACTCAACTCAACTCCCGTTGTGTCAGTCGCGTCTTTTGTGGCTTAAAGTAGTGTTTTTCCGCTTTGTGTTATTGTGTTGTTTGTCTTTGCTGTGGCTTTTTGCAATTGTGCTGTCGCTGAAAGTTGTTGTGTTGTGATTAATGTTAGTGTCTTGTGACGTTTGCGTTGATTATGACCTTTCTCGACCACCGTAGCTAGCAGCCATTTTTGTTTTGATGACCTCACAGACGGGGAAATAGACTTGGCCTTTAGGAATTAGCGATGTAAAAGACCACGTTGGGACAAAAAAACACAAGTCTAATGCCGTTGCTAGCGATACAAGTGGAAAACTTTCAACGTTTTTCGTCGCCCAAACAGATTCTTTGGATGTGATAAATGCCGAAGTTTTTGGATTTTAGCCACAAAAAGGTAATGATTTTAGCCACAAAAAGGTAATGACACCAATGTTATCTATTGGAATTGTTTAGTACTGTTATACTGTTAAAAGTGTTTGTACTATTTATGCTTTCAAGTCCAAGTTGAAGAAATCTTGTTAAATGTTGACAGCATAACTACCAAAATACAGAAGTATGTCCTTAATATTTTTGCAGTGCTATTTCTGTTGAAAAGTTCAAATGATTACATTAGAGATGTGATGTGCCACTTTTCAAGTGTCTGATGGCTTGAATTAATTTTCATTAATTTTTCATATTTTGAATTCTTTTGAAAGGCTTACAAAAAAACTACGTTTGAATTGTAATTCCATGCTATTGACAGGACTATTAATTTTAATGAAGTTAGCTTACCATGTTTACAGTATGATAATTGTGATAGAAATGTGAATTTTAGGCACAGAATATTTTTTACAATTGAACAAGGCAGTAGATTATACAAGCTTGGACAGAAAGTTAATAATGACACCAATTTTTTTTTTAATGGAATTGTTTAGTACTGTTTTACCATTTGTTTACTGTAAAAAGTGTTTATACTTTCAATTAACAAATTGAAGTCTTGTGAAAGGTTGACAGGATAACTGGCATTAACTGTCAAAATAATTTCAAACTATTGAAGTTAGCTTACAGAATAAACATGTCAATCAACCCATATGATTTTTGCTGTAATATTTTTGTTTTGAAAAGTCACTGTGACTGATAGAAAAGTGATGGTTTTAGCAACATTTTAACCTGTCTGAATGCTAATACCGTATTTTCCGCACTATAAGCCGCCCCGGGTTATTAGCCGCACCTTCAATGAATGGCATATTTCAAAACTTTGTCCACCTATAAGCCGCCCCGGACTATAAGCCGCGCCTACGCTGCACTAAAGGGAATGTCAAAAAAACAGTCAGATAGGTCAGTCAAACTTTAATAATATATTAAAAACCAGCGTTCTAACAACTCTGTTCACTCCCAAAATGTACGCAAATGTGCAATCACAAACATAGTAAAATTCAAAATAGTGCAGAGCAATAGCAACATAATGTTGCTCGAACGTTAATGTCACAACACACAAAATAAACATAGCGCTCACTTTCTGAAGTTATTCTTCATTCGTAAATCCTTCGTCTTCGGTGTCCGAAGTGAAAAGTTGGGCAAATGTGAGATCCAAAATGGCCGGTTCCGTCTCGTCGAAGTCATCGGAGTCAGTGTCACTGTTATCCAGCAGTTCTGTGAATCCTGCCTTCCGGAAAGCTCGGACCACAGTTGTGACCGAAATATCTGCCCAGGCATTTACGATCCACTGGCAGATGTTGGCGTCGTCTGGCGCTGCCTCCCTGTCTTAGTGAAGGTGTGTTCGCCTTCTGTCATCCATTGTTCCCACGCAGTTAGCAGTCTAGCTTCGAATGCCCTGTTGACACCAATATCTAGCAGCTGGAGGTCTTTTGTCAATCCACCCGGAATGACGGCGAGTATTGAATTAAGCGCGTAAGCGTGTCTCTTAATGTGATGTTATGAGCTAGCAAATATAACAACTACACTACCCAGCATGCAACGATAGTGACGAGCATGCGCGGTAGCCCTGAGAAGCGTTGTTGTATGCTGGGAGTTAGAATGTGGTTATGAGCACGCTGTGAGTAAACGTTGAGAACTCAGTTAACACGCCTCGTCTGCATTATTTATAATTAGACAGACAACACACTTAATAGGAGCCATTTTGGGGTCTTTACATAAACACACAAATGGAAATGAAACGTCACATATCCCAGCATGCACCGCGCGCTTCTTCTTCTTCCGGGGGCGGGTGGTTGCTTACAGTACAAGAAGAAGCGCTTCCTGTTCTATGGGGGCGGGTGCTTACCTTGGCGGTTGCTTGCGTAGAAGAAGAAGCGCTTCCTGCTCTACCGGGAAAAAAGATGGCGGCTGTTTACCGAAGTTGCGAGAACAAAACTTTATGAAAATGAATCTTAATATTTATCCATATATAAAGCGCACCGGGTTAAAAGCCGCACTGTCAGCTTTTGAGTAAATTTGTGGTTTTTAGGTGCGGCTAATGGTGCGGAAAATACGGTAATCATTTTGCGTCGGGGGGGCGAAGCTGAACCCCCCACCAGGACTTTGTCCTGGACCTACCGGGGGCCTGCGGCCCCTGGACCCTGGTTACTAGGTTTTTCTGATTTCAAAAGTTGGCAGGTATGCAAGTATGAATTGCATTCACTTGTGTGTGTGTGAAAAGCCGTAGATATTATGTGATTGGACCGGCACACAAAGGCAGTGCCTTTAAGGTTTATTGACGCTCTGTACCTCTCCCTACGTCCGTGTACACAGCAGCGTTTTAAAAAGTCATATTTTTTACTTCTTGAAACAGATACTGATAATTTCCGATATTATCGGCCGAAATTATCGGATATCTCTACTATGCACACATTAGAGATGCGCGGTTTGCGGACACAACCGCGGAGTCCGCGGATTATCCGCGGATCGGGCGGATGAAATTAAAAAAACTAAGATTTTATCCGCTCGCGGGTCGGGTCGGGCGGATTAATTTTTTTTGTATTTTTTTTTTTTGCGGGTGGCAGTTAAACCAATTCGGAAATATATATACATAGTTAAATGTTGTTACCCACATACGAAAAACGAGCAGGCACCTGCTGCATATGCCACAACAGAAGAAAAAAAAAGAAAAGAGATGGACACTTTTACGGAGCGGAGAAGGGACGCCTCGCCGGGGTCCGGGACCGAGGCCCCTTCCCCCGAGAGGGCCCCACCGGGAGCCGTAGCTGAGGCGATCCGCGAGAAGGGCCCGACGCACGTCCAGGGTCACTACCGCGCCCACCGCACCGACACCCCGCCTCGTCCGCTTTCGCCGCGGCCGGCGTCACGCGCAGCAGGTAAGCAGCTTACCTGCCCGCCACCCCCGTGGCCGGGGGCTCGTAACATGGGTCACTCCGCGCGCTCCGCCCGCGCAGCTTACCTGCTTGCCACCCCTGTTGCCGGGGGCGCGTAACAGGGGTCACTCCGCGCGTAGTGCGCTCATGAAAGGGGTGGGGCTCACCCTGGTTGATATAGAGAGCAGGACGGTGGCCATGGAAGTCGGAACCCGCTAAGGAGTGTGTAACAACCCACCTGCCGAATCAACTAGCCCTGAAAATGGATGGCGCTGGAGCGTGGGCCCATATCTGGCCGTCGCCGGCAGCGAGACGCGCTTGGAGGTGCGCTCAGCGCGGGTCCCATATGATTGCGCACTGGTGTGCGTCTGGGTCGTGACAGCGTGGCACGCGAATGTCTGTGCATTGGATCAGTCTCCTTTCTTTAACAGGCAAAAGCTTTATAACCTCACCATACCTGCCAACTTTTAAATCAGAAAAACCTAGTAGCCAGGGTCCAAGGGCCGCAGGCCCCGGTAGGTCCAGGACAAAGTCCTGGTGGAGGGTTCAGGGCTTCGCCCCCCGACGCAAAATGACTATTAGCATTCAGACAGGTTAAAATGTTGCTAAAACCATCACTTTTCTATCAGTCACAGTGACTTTTCAAAATAAAAAATATTACAGCAAAAATCATATGGGTTGATTGACATGTTTATTCTGTAAGCTAACTTCAATAGTTTGAAATTATTTTGACAGTTAATGCCAGTTATCCTGTCAACCTTTCACAAGACTTCAATTTGTTAATTGAAAGTATAAATAGTATAAACACTTTTTACAGTATGTCGTGCTGTGAAATACAGCCGACAGGATTGCGCATGCATGGTGCAGGAGAACAAAGGACTTCTTTCATTTAAGGTTTGTGATAAACCATCAAACTCATTCGTTAAAAGGACTCTATAGTAATATAAAGCGAATTTTTCTGGACATTATCATGCAAGAAAAGTTTATTTTTGGGATCGCGATCACCGCGTAATGATTTTTAAAGGTTGCATTACATTATTAACTGTCCCATGTGATCAGCCAGTGCGATTGGAAGTCCATGCTCAATTATTGCCTCCGTAAATAAAACTTCGGCATTTATCACATCCAAAGAATCTGTTTGGGCGACGAAAAACGTTGAAAGTTTTCCACTTGTATCGCTAGCAACGGCATTAGACTTGTGTTTTTTTGTCCCAACGTGGTCTTTTACATCGCTAATTCCTCCGTGTCCGATCGAAAAATCTTGTCTGCACAAGGTGCAATTCGCGTAGTTTTCACCCTTTTTTTTAATTTTTTTATTAATATTAGATATATAACAACGGGCGGATGGTGGGCGGGTGCAGTTCTGCTCAAACGTTACATCGGGTGGATGGCGGATGGTTGACGACTTTCTGACGCGGTTGCGGATGAAATAATTGCCTATCCGCGCATCTCTAGCACACATACAGTACATAGAATAAAATGTTTAGTGAATTCCAGGAGTAACATCAGAAGGATCATGTCTGAGCTAAAGTGTGTTTGTGTCCTGCAGACGTCCATCAAGAAGAACATTCCCCTCAGACGCAAGGGATCTCCACTTTGAAGCAGGAGAGTAACCATTTCCTCCACGTTAACGAGGTAAAGAAAGAACCCTGCGTCACTCAGGGTGAGTGTCTTCTCGGGCCGAAGGAGGCCGATGCCACCGAGTTGCCACTGACTGTTGACACTGTGAAGACTGAAGACCATAAAGACAAACCACAAGACCAGCAGCTGATTGGTCATCAAGAAGAACATTCCCCTCAGCCGCAAGGGGGGATCTCCACCCTAAAGCAGGCGAATCCGCATTTCCTCCACGTAAAAAAGGAAGAGGAGGAACTGCGGATCATGCCGGAGAGAAAATATCGTCTACGGTCGGAGGAGGCTGATCCCGCCAAGTTGCCCCTGACTGTCGTCTCTGAAAAGACTGAAGACTATAAAGACAAACTCTTAGCTCCACTGTCAGATAGTGAGGCTGAAGACTTGGTTGAAGAACCTTCCAGCAGCGATACAGGCTGCGAAGATGATGCGAGGGACAACAAAAAGAAGACCGGAAAAAAATGTTTTACCTGCTCAGTTTGTGCCAAAAGCTTTAGTCAAAAGGCATATTTGACTCGGCACATGACAACACACACAGGTGAAAAACCATTTGGTTGTTCATTCTGCAGTAAAAAATACAGTCAGAAGGCAAATATGGTGAAACACATGAATAGACACACGGGAGAAAAGCTCTTTATTTGTTCATTTTGTGGCAAAAGCTTCTTTGAAAAGAGAGATATGGAAAGACACGCGAGGATACACACAGGAGAAAAACCCTACAGTTGCTCTGAATGTGGCAAAAGTTTCACTCAGAAGGGAACTATGGTAATACACATGAGCACGCACACCGGAGAAAAACAATTCACTTGTTCAGTTTGTGGGAAAAGATTCAATCTGAAATCAATGATGGTGCGACACATGAACACACACACGGGAGAAAAAGCCTTTAGTTGTTCGGTTTGTAGTAAAAGGTTCATAAAAAAGACAGACGTGGGAAGACACATGAGAACGCACACAGGAGAAAAACCCTTCAGTTGCTCCGTCTGTAGGAAACGATTCACTCAAAAGGAAACTATGGTAACACACATGAGAACACACACAGGAGAAAAACAATTTATTTGTTCAGTTTGCGGGAAAGGATACACTCAAAAGTCCATTATGGTGCGACACATGAAAACGCACACTGGAGAAAAACCCTATGGTTGTTCCATTTGCGGTAAAAGATTCTTGAAAAAGACCGATATGGTAAGACACATGAGGACACACACAGGTGAAAAACCGTTTAGTTGTTCAGTTTGTGGCAAAAGCTACGTTGAAAAGAGAGATATGATCATGCACATGAGTAAGCACTCAGCTTAATGACCCCTTTGGTTGCGCAGTATTAAAGGAGCCATATGTAATAATCTGGCCAGAAATGGTACTGCAATTACAATCAACATTCTGTAGTCCCCTCCCCCTCCCCCTGACTGAGGTTGCCAGATACGCTGCCGAATCCAGCTCGATTGACTGGGCTAGCAGTCCATTTTTGCGCTAAAAGATCGTCAAATAGTAGAAGTAAAAAGTGTCATATGTGAGAAGACGCTTAAAAAATGATCTGCTGTATGTATATTACCAGAATCTCCCAGGATTTAATTGCGTAACTGATTGGCTGGTGACAACATAAATGTGGACTTATTCCTCTACTTCCTTTTGGAATACAGAAGTGTACATCAGTGATCATGGAATTGTCTTTGTTCCGTGACAATGTTTTAGTGTTGTACATGCACACAAAAGGCCCGATTTACCAAAGGTTTGCTGGCACTAAAACACGTGCAAAGCTGATCTACTAAACATGTGCAAAGTGAATCGCGTCTGTTAAGTGAGCGGAATAGGGCTCGCAATCCATTTAGCGTCTCGGTCTTTCTTAATATGCAGAATAAATGTCGATTATCCGAACGCCTACAACACCAGGAGGGTTTGATTCAGATTTTTATTAAGGATCCGCATTAGCTGGTTGCCACAACAACCCACTAGTCTTCCTGGGGTCCACAAACTCAATACAACCACAAGTAAAACATATAATTACATACCTGCCAACTACTCCGGTTTTCCCGTAATTAGTACGGTTTTCATCAACCAATTCCGGGTTACGGTTGCAGTGATAAAAAATAAGTTTTTTCATTACCGTATTTTCCGCACCATAAGGCGCCCTGGGTTAAAAGCCGCGCCTTCAATGAACGGCATATTTCAAAACTTTGTCCACCAATAAGCCGCCCCGTGTTGTAAGCCGCATCTAACTGCGCTAAAGGAATGTCAAAAAAACAGTCAGATAGGTCAGTCAAACTTTAATAATATATTAAAAACCAGCGTTCTAACAACTCTGTTCACTCCCAAAATGTACGCAAATGTGCAATCACAAACATACGTATATCAACATGGACAGAGCTGCGTGAAAAAAGCCACCCGGCCTCTTCGCGTAAACTTAAACTTACCTTAACCACTCGCTCATCTTTTCTTCATCCATCCCTTCGAGTTAGCTTTTATGATGACGCCGGCTGGAAAGGTCTCTTTTGGCAAGGTCTTCCTTTTGAATATCACCATGGGTGGAAGTTAGCATGGCAAGCTAGAACCACAGTGAAGGATGACTTCTCATTCCCTGTGGTGCGAATATTCACCGTACGTGCTCCCGTTGTATCCACAGTGCGGTTCACAGGAATATCAGTTGCTGTGAAATACGGTAGTAATCCGTGTGCGGATGGAGAGATTGCGTCTTTTCATGAACCGGAAACCTGTCGCTTAGTAGGAGCCATTTTGTGGTCTTTACAGATGTAAACAGGAAATGAAACGTACGGTGATATCCGCGCGTTTTTTCTTCTTCTTCCGGGGGCGGGTGGTTGCTTACAGTAGAAGAAGAAGCGCTTCCTGTTCTATGGGGGCGGGTGCTTACCTTGGCGGTTGCTTGCGTAGAAGAAGAAGCGCTTCCTGTTCTACCGGGAAAAAAGATGGCGGCTGTTTACCGTAGTTGCGAGATCGAAACTTTATGAAAATGAATCTTAATATTTATCCATATATAAAGCGCACCGGGTTAAAAGCCGCACTGTCAGCTTTTGAGTAAATTTGTGGTTTTTAGGTGCGGCTAATGGTGCGGAAAATACGGTAATTAAAAAAAATATATTTTTTTTAAGTTTTATTCACGAAATCGCGTAACAACAATGACAGTCGACACTGCTTCCCGTAACTTCCTTTCGAGCCATTCCGAATGCCATGCGCGAGGCTATTTATAGCACCGCTGCCAAGCACGAGGCACCAGTTGCCATTGTTTCCAAACGAGCGAACGATCATGGAATCAGCCGGAGAAAAATCGCAAACGAGTCTTAAACCGAAAAGAAAACTGCAGTCATTCCGTGAAGAATATTCAAAAGCCTATCCGGGAATAATTATCCGTTCCAAAAAGGGTGAAAACTACGCGAATTGCACCTTGTGCAGACAAGATTTTTCGATCGGACACGGAGGAATTAGCGATGTAAAAGACCACGTTGGGACAAAAAAACACAAGTCTAATGCCGTTGCTAAATTTGGATTTTAGCCACAAAAAGGTAATGACACCAATGTTATCTATTGGAATTGTTTAGTACTGTTATACTGTTAAAAGTGTTTATACTATTTATGCTTTCAAGTCCAAGTTGAAGAAATCTTGTTAAATGTTGACAGCATAACTACCAAAATACAGAAGTATGTCCTTAATATTTTTGCAGTGCTATTTCTGTTGAAAAGTTCAAATGATTACATTAGAGATGTGATGTGCCACTTTTCAAGTGTCTGATGGCTTCAATTCATTTTCATTAATTTTTCATATTTTGAATTCTTTTGAAAGGCTTACAAAAAAACTACATTTGAATTGTAATTCCATGCTATTGACAGGACTATTAATTTTAAAGAAGTTAGCTTACCATGTTTACAGTATGATAATTGTGATAGAAATGTGAATTTTAGGCACAGAATATTTTATACAATTGAACAAGGCAGTAGATTATACAAGCTTGGACAGAAAGTTAATAATGACACCAATTTTTTTTTTTTATGGAATTGTTTAGTACTGTTTTACCATTTGTTTACTGTAAAAAGTGTTTATACTGTTTATACTTTCAATGAACAAATTGAAGTCTTGTGAAAGGTTGACAGGATAACTGGCATTAACTGTCAAAATAATTTCAAACTATTGAAGTTAGCTTACAGAATAAACATGTCAATCAATCATAATATTTTTGTTTTGAAAAGTCACTGTGACTGATAGAAAAGTGATGGTTTTAGCAACATTTTAACCTGTCTGAATGCAATCAATCATTTTGCGTTTGGACCCTGGCTACTAGGTTTTTCTGATTTCAAAAGTTGGCAGGTATGTAATTATAACTACACAATACAGAAACAAATAAAAGCATCAACAAGCAAACAATTTACAGTCACTGAATAATAATTACCATATAAATATAACTACACGATACACGGCAGACAATAATTATATTGTCTGCCGTCTCAGGGCATTCAATCAATCGCAACTGGACTGTTGCGGCTATAAGTTGAATGTCACAGATGAACAACTTCTCGTTTTATGGCCACGGCCTTCTATTAACCAGGTGAGAGGCATGATTTCTAATCGAGAGTTAACTTTCACCATCTTCCGAGGCGATCGCGATGCAGCAGCTCAGTATGTCAATACGTCAAGCTGCACAAGCTCGCTCTTTGGTCACGGCGTGGGCTAAAAATATTTGGCCTGCGTTAGCGGCGAGCGCTTTTAATAACAATATCTCTTATGCTTGATTAATAGTCAGGTTACGAGAAAGTAAACAAAGTATTGTTGGCGTTTTTTTCTGATGCATTTTTAGAGTGATTTAGAGGCAGAATTGATTTTTCCCACGATCGGCATTGTTAGCCACCGAATACGTGCTAATTATTACAAATTAAAATGCAAAAAAATATTTTATTAAAGAGAAGATGAACATATGATACAGCGCACCATTCTGATTCATCAACACTCACCACCGTTTTGTAAGCACTATTTAGTTTTTATTTAGCACCTCTGAAAAGTACGTGCAAACTGACAGTTATAGTACGCACTGAGATAAAACAAATATCAGACATCAGCAACATCCTTTCATAATTTTATAGCCGCATGCTTGGTGAGTTAAGGGGCGAATCCAACTGATGCGTTTTGGTGTGTTTTTTTAATGGTGTACATTTTTTCACTGAGCTATATATTATTACCATATCTCCTATTAGGAAACACTTTTTGCTGTAGGCATTTTTTTTAATCTTGAGCACAGTAATTGCAGCTTCTCTCGCGTTTATTAAAAAAAAAAAAAAAAAAAAGTGGGTTTCAATTAGGGATGTCCCGATCCGATATTTGGATCGGATCGGCTGCCGATATTTGCCAAAAATTGCGTATCGGCAAGGCATGGGAAAATGCCGATCCAGATCCAGTTAAAAAAAAACCTCCGGTCCGTGTTTTCCAACGCACCGATTTAAATAATACATTCCACTTTTCTGCTGCTCCGTAAGTTCCGTTCCGCATTTTCCAGCACACCTTCAACACATCCACAATTGTCACGCAGTTGCTTTTAGCTGCTGGCATTACATGACAGGCTCTTCTCACTCTTTCCTGTGTCTCCCTCTCACAGACAGACAAGCGCACCTTCTTACACACGTCACATACTGTCACGTCATACGTCACATACTGTCACGTCATACGTCACATACGTATACGTCCTCTCCCAGCAGAGAGGTAGCAGCATGGCTAACGTTAGCTGTGATGCTAGCGCAGCCGTGCGAACAACGCTCCCTCTAAGGTGCTCGCATATCAAACTCTTTTGGCTGTCTTTTTGACACTTACATCCGGCGCCCCCCTCCACACCCTGGATTATAAATAATGTAAATAATCCAATGTGATTATCTTGTGTGATGACTGTATTATGATGATAGTATATATCTGATAGTATATATCTGTATCATGAATCAATTTAAGTGGACCCCGACTTAAACAAGTGGAAAAACTTATTGGGGTGTTACCATTTAGTGGTCAATTGTACGGAATATGTACTTCACTGTGCAACCTACGAATAAAAGTCTCAATCAATCAATCAAAACACATAGAATCATCATACTGCTGTGATTATATGCATCAAGTGTTCATTCAAGGCTAAGGCAAAATATCGAGATATATATCGTGTATCGCAATATGGCCTTAAAATATCGCAATATTAAAAAAAGGCCATATCGCCCAGCCCTAGTTCAATGATGCCATTTCTGTTTGTCATGTATAATTTTGTCTATTTTGTGTTTATCCTTGAATAAACAGGTCAGTTTCTTGTTACCAACCATTGTGTATTATTCAAACTCCCCTAATTCAGCTGGCTAGTTGTTATCAAGAGTACTAAAACCCTTTTCAACATGATTCTGACAACTGAGTAGGCTAAATAACTTTAAACTTTAATACATGCTCGGATAGGCCAGTATCGGTCAGTAACGGTATCGGTCAGTATCGGATCGGAAATGCAAAAACAATATCGGTATCGGATCGGAAGTGCAAAAACCTGGATCGGGACATCCCTGGTTTCAATGTAGATGGCACTGCTTCTAAAATGCCCATAAATAATGGCTCCTGCTGGATTGAAAACATAGCAAAACGTGACAGGTAGGATCATGATAAAATGAATGTGCAGTGCATGATTGAGTGGTAACATTATTGTAAAGTACCGTATTTTCCGCACCATAAGCCGCCCTGGGTTATAAGCCGCGCCTTCAATGAACGGCATATTTCAAAACGTTGTCCACCTATAAGCCGCCCCGTGTTATAAGCCGCATCTAACTGCGCTAAAGGGAATGTCAAAAAAAACAGTCAGATAGGTCAGTCAAACTTTAATAATATATTAAAAACCAGCGTTCTAACAACTCTGTTCACTCCCAAAATGTACGGTAATGTGCAATCACAAACATAGTAAAATTCAAAATAGTGCAGAGCAATAACATCAATAACTTAATGTTGCTCGAACGTTAATGTCACAACACACAAAATAAACATAACGCTCACTTTCTGAAGTTATTCTTCATTCATAAATCCCTCGAATTCTTCTCCTTCGGTGTCCGAATTAAAAAGTTGGGCGAATACGGGATCGTCGAAGTCATTGCCTTACGGAAAGCTCGGACCACAGTTGTGACGGAAATATCCGCCCAGGCATTTACGATCCACTGGCAGATGTTGGCGTATGTCGTCCGGCGCTGTCTCCCTGTCTTAGTGAAGGTGTGTTCGCCTTCGGTCGTCCATTGTTCCCACGCCGTTCGCAGTCGTGCTTTAAATGCCCTGTTGACACCAATATCGAGCGGTTGGAGTTCTTTGGTTAATCCACCCGGAATGACTGCGAGTGTTGTATTTGTGTGCTTCACTTGTTTTTTGACACCATCTGTGATGTGGGCGCGCATGGAGTCGTATATCAACATGGAACACACAAAGGAAATGAAACGTAATACCCGCGCGCTTCTTCTTCTATGGGGGGCGGGTGGTTGCTTACCGTAGAAGAAGAAGC
This sequence comes from Nerophis lumbriciformis, assembly GCF_033978685.3. Taxonomy (NCBI): domain Eukaryota; kingdom Metazoa; phylum Chordata; class Actinopteri; order Syngnathiformes; family Syngnathidae; genus Nerophis; species Nerophis lumbriciformis. The sequence continues at coordinate 5,206,181 of NC_084550.2, forward strand.
GCTTCCTCTTCTACGGGGGCGGGTGCTTACCTTGGCAGTTGCTTACCATAGAAGAAGATTCCTCTTCTACGGGGAAAAAAGATGGCGGCTGTTTACCGTAGTTGCGAGACCGAAACTTTATGAAAATAAATATTTATATTAATCCATATATAAGACCGTGTCCCTCGGGAAGTCCTGTGGGGAGTGCTCAGAGAGTATGGGGTTTCGGACTGTCTGATTGTGGCGGTCCGCTCCCTTTATGATCAGTGTCAGAGCTTGGTTCGCATTGCCGGCAGTAAGTCGGACACGTTTCCGGTGAGGGTTGGACTCCGCCAAGGCTGCCCTTTGTCACCGATTCTGTTCATAACTTTTATGGACAGAATTTCTAGGCGCAGTCAAGGCGTTGAGGGGATCTGGTTTGGTGGCTGCAGGATTAGGTCTCTGCTTTTTGCAGATGATTTGGTCCTGATGGCTTCATCTGGCCAGGATCTTCAGCTCTCACTGGATCGGTTCGCAGCCGAGTGTGAAGCGACTGGGATGAGAATCAGCACCTCCAAGTCCGAGTCCATGGTTCTCGCCCGGAAAAGGGTGGAGTGCCATCTCCGGGTTGGGGAGGAGATCTTGCCCCAAGTGGAGGAGTTCAAGTACCTCGGAGTCTTGTTCACGAGTGAGGGAAGAGTGGATCGTGAGATCGACAGGCGGATCGGTGCGGCGTCTTCAGTAATGCGGACGCTGTATCGATCCGTTGTGGTGAAGAAGGAGCTGAGCCGGAAGGCAAAGCTCTCAATTTACCGGTCGATCTACGTTCCCATCCTCACCTATGGTCAAGAGCTTTGGGTTATGACCGAAAGGACAAGATCACGGGTACAAGCGGCCGAAATGAGTTTCCTCCGCCGGGTGGCGGGGCTCTCCCTTAGAGATAGGGTGAGAAGCTCTGTCATCCGGGGGGAGCTCAAAGTAAAGCCGCTGCTCCTCCGCATCGAGAGGAGCCAGATGAGGTGGTTCGGGCATCTGGTCAGGATGCCACCCGAGCGCCTCCCTAAGGAGGTGTTTAGGGCATGTCCGACCGGTAGGAGGCCACGAGGAAGACCCAGGACACGTTGGGAAGACTATGTCTCCCGGCTGGCCTGGGAACGCCTCGGGATCCCCCGGGAGGAGCTGGACGAAGTGGCTGGGGAGAGGGAAGTCTGGGCTTCCCTGCTTAGGCTGCTGCCCCCGCGACCCGACCTCGGATAAGCGGAAGAAGATGGATGGATGGATGGATATATAAGGCGCACCGGGTTATAAGCCGCACTGTCAGCTTTTGTGAAAATTTGTGGTTTATAGTGCGGAAAATACGGTACACGCAAAAAGCTACTTTAAATAAGGCGGTCTATACTACTTGTCAATCGTGCACACAGTGTTAGTAGATCACACCCACCAATTGTACACACCATTTTATTGTTTGCACATGCCGTTTAGCTCGTGGTATTCGGATCTACGTAAATCAGGCCCGTAGTGTAAGTCACAAGGTAACCTCTATCTTTAACAGCACCTAACCTGTTTTAATACAAAAAAATAGGAAGTGGAACTGTCCTGTGATGCTAACAAAATTACGGGGAGAATGACTTATGTGGTGTACTTTTTTTTTTTGAGGCAAAATACTTTTTGTTACTTTTCGGACTCCAGCAGATACAACAATTGGATAACAATCTACTGCCATGAGAATGTCAATGAATGGTATGTTTGAAATGACGATGAGTTGTCGGTGCAGCAAAGAGTTTCATTTAATAAAGAAGCAATGACAAGGGACTCAAGAACATGGTGGGGCAAAGAAACTTAACTCCTAGAAAAAATGTTTATGGAATCAGAGTGAAAATGGCGCATACATGCACTGTTCTCACTGGAAATGGTTCCAATATAGATCTTGGTTAAAAAAAAATACTTGCCAACCCTCCCGAAATTCAGCGCCTCTCCCGAAAACCTCCCGGGACAAATTTTCTCCCGAAAATCCATTGCGGACCTGAGTGACGTGTCAACAGCCTGTATTCACGTCCGCTTTCCCACAATATAAACAGCGTGCCTGCCCAAACATGTTATAACTGTAGAATGATCTTGGTTTCTTATGTGGGTTTATTGTTAGGCAGTTTCATTAACGTCCTCCCAGCGCGGTAACAACACACAACAACAGCAGTCATGTTTTCTTCTACCGTAAAGCAGTTTGTCTGCCGTAAACAGCAATGTTGTTGTAATATATTGAGTTGGAGGCAATAACCAGGCGAGGCGATGAAGTACGTCTCTTTACTGTCGACTTCAGCACAGACTCACACACTTGACGTCAGGTGCGCAACACCACGTAAATCCTTGGCCAACCAAAAAGTAACCCCAGTACGCTATAGCCAACATTCACCAGGAGATGGCAACAGACAAACATAGATCACTCTATTACATTCCTCCCCTTTTAGAAATGTAGAAGTTATACTCAAAATAAATAAACAACCCAACCAAAAAATGCAGCAGCTCAATTAAAAAACTGTACTTAAGCCACATTCTTTTTTTTTTTTTTAGTACTGAACTCTTAACCCTCATTTGTAAACAATAACATGCTTATTATACAAACAGTATTTGCACACCTTTAATACAGATTTTTATACTGTCTTCAGAGATTCAGTTTTTTTTGGTGGTACTCGAAACCTTTCTGGGTACCTGCGAAAGATTGTTCAGCATGGTTGGAAAAATAGTGACAGAGAATAGAACAAGGATGGACAATTCAACCCTTAACTCAACAATGAGTAGATGAGTGTTATGTGTGTGTATATGTGTAAATAAATGAACACTGAAATTCAAGTATTTCTTTTATATATATATATATACAGGTAAAAGCCAGTGAATTAGAATATTTTGAAAAACTTGATTTATTTCAGTAATTGCATTCAAAAGGTGTAACTTGTACATTATATTTATTCATTGCACACAGACTGATGCATTCAAATGTTTATTTCATTTAATTTTGATGATTTGAAGTGGCAACAAATGAAAATCCAAAATTCCGTGTGTCACAAAATTAGAATATTACTTAAGGCTAATACAAAAAAGGGATTTTTAGAAATGTTGGCCAACTGAAAAGTATGAAAATGAAAAATATGAGCATGTACAATACTCAATACTTGGTTGGAGCTCCTTTTGCCTCAATTACTGCGTTAATGCGGCGTGGCATGGAGTCGATGAGTTTCTGGCACTGCTCAGGTGTTATGAGAGCCCAGGTTGCTCTGATAGTGGCCTTCAACTCTTCTGCGTTTTTGGGTCTGGCATTCTGCATCTTCCTTTTCACAATACCCCACAGATTTTCTATGGGGCTAAGGTCAGGGGAGTTGGCGGGCCAATTTAGAACAGAAATACCATGGTCCGTAAACCAGGCACGGGTAGATTTTGCGCTGTGTGCAGGCGCCAAGTCCTGTTGGAACTTGAAATCTCCATCTCCATAGAGCAGGTCAGCAGCAGGAAGCATGAAGTGCTCTAAAACTTGCTGGTAGACGGCTGCGTTGACCCTGGATCTCAGGAAACAGAGTGGACCGACACCAGCAGATGACATGGCACCCCAAACCATCACCCAACCATGCAAATTTTGCATTTCCTTTGGAAATCGAGGTCCCAGAGTCTGGAGGAAGACAGGAGAGGCACAGGATCCACGTTGCCTGAAGTCTAGTGTAAAGTTTCCACCATCAGTGATGGTTTGGGGTGCCATGTCATCTGCTGGTGTCGGTCCACTCTGTTTCCTGAGATCCAGGGTCAACGCAGCCGTCTACCAGCAAGTTTTAGAGCACTTCATGCTTCCTGCTGCTGACCTGCTCTATGGAGATGGAGATTTCAAGTTCCAACAGGACTTGGCGCCTGCACACAGCGCAAAATCTACCCGTGCCTGGTTTACGGACCATGGTATTTCTGTTCTAAATTGGCCCGCCAACTCCCCTGACCTTAGCCCCATAGAAAATCTGTGGGGTATTGTGAAAAGGAAGATGCAAAATGCCAGACCCAAAAACGCAGAAGAGTTGAAGGCCACTATCAGAGCAACCTGGGCTCTCATAACACCTGAGCAGTGCCAGAAACTCATCGACTCCATGCCACGCCGCATTAACGCAGTAATTGAGGCAAAAGGAGCTCCAACCAAGTATTGAGTATTGTACATGCTCATATTTTTCATTTTCATACTTTTCAGTTGGCCAACATTTCTAAAAATCCCTTTTTTGTATTAGCCTTAAGTAATATTCTAATTTTGTGACACACGGAATTTTGGATTTTCATTTGTTGCCACTTCAAATCATCAAAATTAAATGAAATAAACATTTGAATGCATCAGTCTGTGTGCAATGAATAAATATAATGTACAAGTTACACCTTTTGAATGCAATTACTGAAATAAATCAAGTTTTTCAAAATATTCTAATTTACTGGCTTTTACCTGTATATATGAAATACTTGACTTGGTGAATTCTAGCTGTAAATATACTCCTCCCCTCTTAGCCACGCCCCAAACCACGCCCCCCCCCCACTCCCCACCTCCCGAAATCGGAGGTCTCAAGGTTGGCAAGTATGGTTACAAATATGTATATCACAGTTGCTAAATGTTCAAAAATGTGCAGAGAAAAGATGCCGCTGTGTTCAGCCTGTCACTCTTTTTCCAGTGGCGCCGAGTCACTAACACGATGGAGTTTGCAGTTGAACACTTTGTCAATGTTTTTATGAACTTATAATAAAATGTTAAAGCCTGATATCATGATTGATTTACGTTTCTTCTTCTCCGTATACTTACCTACAGGCAGTTTCCTTTAGGTAAGTTCCGTATAAAATTGATTTGTGTGTTTTAGCATTGGGAAAACATTGCTTAGTGTTAATAAATATCTTGTTGGCTGCATATCCCATAACACCCCCCCCCCCCCCCCCCCCCCACCACATCCCACCTCCCCTGATTGCAATTAATCAAATGTAACCAATCTAAAGTAAATAATCAAATATATATACTTGTTCTTATGCTTTATGAACTCATTATGTTCACTGCTCGCTGTGCATATCCTACCAAGTCAGACCTACACTCTTTCAATGTCCATTTCTCTGATGATGCAATTGTTGATGACTGAAGTGCTGATATCAACCAAACCTAACCCCCTCCACATCCCACCCCCCGGATTGTAAATAATTCAATGTATATACTCTGATGATTTACTTGTGTGATGACTGTATTATGCTGATAGTATATATTTGTACCATGAATTGATTTACTTAAACAAGTGGAAAAACTTATTGGGGTGTTACCATTTAGTGCATACCTGCCAACTACTCCGGTTTTCCCGTAATTAGTACGGTTTTCATCAACCTATTCCGGGTTACGGTTGCAGTGATAAAAAATACGGTTTTTCATTAATTAAAAAAAAATTAAAAAAAATAAAGTTTTATTCACGAAATTGCGTAACAACAATGACAATCGACACTGCTTCCCGTAACTTCCTATCGAGCCATTCCGAATGCCATGCGCGAGGCTATTTATAGCACCGCTGCCAAGCACGAGGCACCAGTTGCCCATTGTTTCCAAACGAGCGAACGGATCATGGAATCGGCCGGAGAAAAATCGCAAACGAGTCTTAAACCGAAAAGAAAACTGCAGTCATTCCGTGAAGAATATTCAAAAGCCTATCCGGGAATAATTATCCGTTCCAAAAAGGGTGAAAACTACGCGAATTGCACCTTGTGCAGACAAGATTTTTCGATCGGACACGGAGGAATTAGCGATGTAAAAGACCACGTTGGGACAAAAAAAACACAAGTCTAATGCCGTTGCTAGCGATACAAGTGGAAAACTTTCAACGTTTTTCGGATTTTAGCCACAAAAAGGTAATGACACCAATGTTATCTATTGGAATTGTTTAGTACTGTTATACTGTTAAAAGTGTTTATACTATTTATGCTTTCAAGTCCAAGTTGAAGAAATCTTGTTAAATGTTGACAGCATAACTACCAAAATACAGAAGTATGTCCTTAATATTTTTGCAGTGCTATTTCTGTTGAAAAGTTACAAATGATTACATTAGAGATGTGATGTGCCACTTTTCAAGTGTCCGATGGCTTAAATTCATTTTCATGAATTTTTCATATTTTGAATTCTTTTGAAAGGCTTACAAAAAAACTACATTTGAATTGTAATTCCATGCTATTGACAGGACTATTCATTTTAATGAAGTTAGCTTACCATGTTTACAGTATGATAATTGTGATAGAAATGTGAATTTTAGGCACAGAATATTTTTTACAGTTGAACAAGACAGTAGATTATACAAGCTTGGACAGAAAGTTAATAATGACACCAATTTTTTTTTTAATGGAATGTTTAGTACTGTTTTACCATTTGTTTACTGTAAAAAGTGTTTATACTTTCAATTAACAAATTGAAGTCTTGTGAAAGGTTGACAGGATAACTGGCATTAACTGTCAAAATAATTTCAAACTATTGAAGTTAGCTTACAGAATAAACATGTCAATCAACCCATATGATTTTTGCTGTAATATTTTTGTTTTGAAAAGTCACTGTGACTGATAGAAAAGTGATGGTTTTAGCAACATTTTAACCTGTCTGAATGCTAATAATCATTTTGCGTCGGGGGGGCGAGCCTGAACCCCCCCACCAGGACTTTGTCCTGGACCTACCGGAGCCTGCGGCCCTTGGACCCTGGCTACTAGGTTTTTCTGATTTCAAAAGTTGGCAGGTATGTTAGTGGTCAATTGTACGGAATATGTACTGTACTGTGCAATCTACTAATAAAAGTCTCAATCAATTCGACCAAGCACAACTGCAAAGTGGGGGCTGTCATTTATATAGATTAATTTCTACCTATAAAATGTTCTTATTACCTGAAATCAAATGATCAGAACAAACCCAAAGTCATCGTAGCATGTCACATCTCGGTTAATTGCGGCGATCCATGCATGCCTTCGCCATTAACTCTTCTTTTCGGCCGCTTCCGTGTGTCCAGAAATACGCTTAGCAATGTGTTAAAGCTAGTCATTTAGCTCCCTCCTCGATTGTAGCAGTTGACAACCGCACACGTATTCTGCATTATTAGGGCCCGCCATGGCCCATTGCAAAAGGACTCCCACAGGGAGTCCTTATGCAATGGGACATAAGGACCTATTGTTATTGTAAGGTTTTATTATTAGGGCCCGCCATGGCCCATTGCAAAAGGACTCCCACAGGGAGTCCTTATGCAATGGGACATAAGGACCTATTGTTATTGTAAGGTTTTATTATTATTCTTTATTCTTCCGCCACCTCTTCTTTGAACACTAATTTGACCCACTTAACATGCTTCAAAACTCACCATATTTGACCCACCGATCAGGACCTGCAAAAATTTTCTTTTAATAAAAAAACCAAACCCCAAAACTCAAAATTGCACTCTAGCGCCCCCTAGGGAAAAAAAAAACTAGACTGCCTGTAACTCCCACTAGGAAGGTCGGAAAAACATGAAACACAATCCTCTATGTAGGTCTGACTCAGACCTAACTTTCATAATGGTACATTCTCGGGCTAAAATCAACAGGAAGTTGGCAATTCCCCCTTCAAGACAAAAAAGTACTAAAAACAGTCACTTTTGCCTCTTTGAGCTGTAATTTGACCCCCTTAACATGCTTCAAAACTCACCAAACTGAACACACACATCAGGACTGGCTAAAACTGTGATCTAATGAAAAAACCGAACTTCAAATCTAAAAATTGTGCTCTACAGCAATTTTTTTATCAAACGGACAAAAAACTGCTCCTCGGAAGACAAAAAGGACAAAACTGCCTGTAACTCCCACTGGGAAGGTCGGAGAGACATGAAACAAAAACCTCTCCGTAGGTCTCACTTAGATCTACATTTCATAAATTGACAACCCCCAGCAGAAATCAACAGGAAGTTTGCTATTCCCCCTTCAAAACAACATTTTTGTAAAAACCGGTCACCTTCCTTCAAAATCTATCTCCTCTGAGCGCATTTGTCGTTTCGCCTTCAAACTAACACAGGAGAGAGATTACACCCTTGTGCATACATTAACAGAACAGTTTTTTTATAACTGCTCCGGTTTTGATTTTATGAGCCTTCAAAGAACCGCTGCGCTGATGCTGCTGCACTGCTGTTTTTGTAAGATGGCTGCTTAAAAGCAGGAAGCACCAACGTGCCCACACAATGCAGACAAGGTAGGTACACTAGACAAAAGTCTTGGGACACTTCAGACTAAAAGTAGACAAAAGTATTGGGACACTTAGGACTAGCACCTGCCAAATACGCGGGCCCGACCAACGCTGCTTGCAGCTTTAATTATTATTATCACTGGATGAATGGTTGTCAGCGAGCCAGGTGCAAGTTCTACAGTGCTGAGCTCTGTAGAACTTGCACCTGGCTCGCTGACAACAAGCTATCCATACACTTGGGTAAAACGGAATCCATCCTATTTGGGTCCCACATCAACCATAAAGTCAATGACTTCACTATAAAAGTGGGTGACATTGTTGTCACCAGGAAAGATGAGGTCACCTACCTAGGTTCCATTCTAGAGGCTAATCTTTCCTGTGATCAAATGGCAACCAAGGTCATCAAAAAGGTCAACCCATGAACGAGATTTCTCTATAGAATCTCCTCTCTGGTCAACAAAAGCACCACGAAGATTCTAGCGGGAACTCTCGTTCAACCCTTTTTCGATTACGCATGCACCTCCTGGCAGAGGTGTGGACTCGAGTCACATGACTTGGACTCAAGTCAGACTCGAGTCATGAATTTGATGACTTTAGACTCGACTTGACAAAATGTAAAAAGACTTGCAACTCGACTTAGACTTTAACATCAATGACTTGTGACTTCACTTGGACTTGAGCCTTTTGAATTGACATGACTTGACATGACTTGCTACTTTCCCCAAAACCCAAAGATGAAAAAGTTATTCGGGAGCGCTCCGTATTTTTCATCGTGTACTTGTCTATCAGCGTTGCGTGTGTCAGCTGGTGTGCTCTCAGTACAACAGCCAATCAAATTAGATCTACTTTGTTTTCATCACACAGCATTCATCCAATCAAATTGCAGGACAACCAACGAAGAAGACATGTCCAAACCACACGCCAGTGAACAAAAAATGATACCTAAAATAATTTCGTTTGGGTATAAAAATTACGAGGTGGTCAACACAAAACGGTTTGCAGTATGCAACACATGCGGTTCCAAAATGACTGATGGAGAGGCAACAACTTCCAACTTCGTCCGGCATTTGAAGTTGCACAAAGAACGGTAAGTTTTGAATGAAAGATAACGTTTATTGGCTAAGTAACGTGACTTTTATTTGCTGTGTAGTTAAATCAGTGAGGCTGTAAACTCACTGCTAACGTTATAACGTTATTGCAAACACGGGAATCTGTTGCAGTTCACTACCTTATTCATACTTTTTGTTCAGTGATTTTTTTCAAGCAGGGTTACGTTAGTCAATATATCACACCTAACGTTAGACGGCGGTCAGCAGCACCGCGTATTTTAGCCACCTAAAAAAAGACAAAAATAGTCAAATAAAGGTCAGTTAAAATGTATACTATATTATGAATATGTGTACCGTTTTAGCTAGCTTTCTGACATACTGTTGGTTGTTTACCTCAGTGGTCCCCAACCACCGGGCCGTGGCCCGGTACTGGTCCGTGGATCGATTGGTATCGGGCCGCACAAGAATTTTTTCTTTTTTTAATTAAATCAACATAAAAAACACAAGATACACTTACAAGTAGTGCACCAACCCAAAACAACTCTCTCCCCCCTTTTGTTCTGGGCATTGAACATGAAGACTCTTCCTTCACTGTTCCGAGTGGCCATGAGAGTCTTGGCAGTGCCTGCCTCCAGTGCTCCAGTGGAGCGAGTTTTCAGCCATGGTGGCATCATACTACGCCCCCATCGTGCACAAATGACTGACAGACTCTTGGCTAATTTGGTCTTTTGCAAATGCAATGCAGCATAGGGCCCTGACATATAAAAAGTACAACTTTTTTGTTATGTTCACGTATATGTCATGTTTTTTCAATGTTAACACTTTTGTACAAATAAGTACATTTGCACTTTATTTTTCAATGTGTTTGTTCTGTAAAGGAATGAGTTAATGTTTAAAATGACTGGTTAATAGTGCTATTATAAAGTGCAATGTCAGCACAATTTTCTTTCCTGCAATTTAAAATGCACTTGTTTTAATAAATAAATACAGCGTTTGAAAAGCATACACAATCTGTGTTAATATATTAGTCTGTGGTTAAAAGGACTTGAAAGGACTCGTAACTCAAAATGCAGGACTTAGGACTTGACTTGAGACTTTCCAGTCTTGACTTTGGACTTGACTCGGGGCTTGCCTGTCTTGACTCGGGACTTGACTCGGACTTGAGGGCAAAGACTTGAGACTTACTTGTGACTTGCAAAACAATGACTTGGTCCCACCTCTGCCTCCTGGTACCCTAGCACCTCCAAAACCCTCAAATCTAAACTCCAAGCATCCCAGAACAAGCTAGTCAGATTACTTCGAGACCTCCACCCCAGATCACACCTCACTCTTACCCACTTCTCCAAAGTGGGCTGTCTCAGGGTGGAGGACAGAGTAAAACAACTTGCACTGAGCCTGGTCTATAAAATCCGCTACACCTCCCTGATACCGAAGTACATGTCAAACTACTTCCTTAACGTAACGTAAGGGACGGCGTGGCGCAGTGGTGGTTCAATCCCCACCTAGTACCAACCTCGTCATGTCCGTTGTGTCCTGAGCAAGACACTTCACCCTTGCTCCTGATGGGTGCTGGTTAGCGGCTTGCATGGCAGCTCCCTCCATCAGTGTGTGAATGTGTGTGTGAATGGGTAAATGTGGAAGTAGTGTCAAAGCGCTTTGAGTACTTTGAAGGTAGAAAAGCGCTATACAAGTACAACCCATTTATCATTTATTTATTTATCATTTAATTGACCGCCATAACCACAACACCAGGGGGGGGGGCTCCACTAACCACGTTAAACCCAGATTCCCATCTAACAAAGGTCTTAACTCATTCTCTTTCTATGCCACATCAATGTGGAATGCGCTCCCAACAGGTATAAAGGAAAGTGCATCTCTATCCTCCTTCAAAACCTCAATAAAAGTTCACCTCCAGGCAGCTACAACCATAAACTAACACCCTTCCCGGATTGTTAATAATCAAATGTAAACAATCAAATGCAGATACTTTTTCTTATGCCTTCTGATCTCTCTCTCTCTGATGACTGATGATAACAACCAAACCTAACCAACCCCCCCCCCTCCACACCCCGGATTGTAAATAAAGTAAATAATTCAATGTGATGATCTTGTGTGATGACTGTATTATGATGATAGTATATATCTGATAGTATATATCTGTATCATGAATCAATTTAAGTGGACCCCGACTTAAACAAGTTGAAAAACTTATTGGGGTGTTACCATTTAGTGGTCAATTGTACGGAATATGTACTTCACTGTGCAACCTACTAATAAAAGTCTCAATCAAACCCAACAATGAGTCTTCTAATATGGCCAACGGCAATGCATTGTGGGTAGAGAAGTCCGATAATGGCTTTTTTTGCCGCTATCCGATATTGTCCAACTCTTTGAAGAGTCATAAAATCAAAACCGGAGCAGGTATCAAAACGCTCGTCTGTACTTTTAATCACAAGGGTTCAATCTCTCTCCTGTATTAGTTTGAAGCCGAAACAACAAACGTGCTCAGAGGAGATAATGTTTGAAGAGAGGTGACCGGTTTTTACAAAAATGTTGTTTTGAAGGGGGAATAGCAAACTTCCTGTAGATTTCTGCTTAAGGATGTCAATGAATGAAATGTAGGTCTAAGTGAGACCTACCGTAATTACCGATTCCGATATCAAGCGATACCGATATAAACAGTTGTAGAATGAACACATTATTATGCCTAATTTTGTTGTGATGCCCCGCTGGATGCATTAAACAATGTAACAAGGTTTTCCAAAATAAATCAACTCAAGTTATGGAAAAAAAAAATGCCAACATGGCACTGCCATATTTATTATTGAAGTCACAAAGTGCATTCTTTTTTTTTAACATGCCTCAAAACAGCAGCTTGGAATTTGGGACATGCTCTCCCTGTATATTGTAGCGTCCCAGAAGAGTTAGTGCTGCAAGGGTTTCTGGGTATTTGTTCTGTTGTGTTACGGTGCAGATGTTCTCCCGAAATGTGTTTGTCATTCTTGTTTGGTGTGGGTTCACAGTGTGGCGCATATTTGTAACAGTGTTAAAGTTGTTTATACGGCCACCCTCAGTGTGACCTGTATGGCTGTTGACCAAGTATGTGATTGCATTCACTTGTGTGTGTGAAAAGCCGTAGATATTATGTGATCGGGCCGGCACGCAAAGGCAGTGCCTTTAAGGTTTATTGGCGCTCTGTACTTCTCCCTACGTCCGTGTACACAGCGGCGTTTTAAAAAGTCATACATTTTACTTTTTGAAACCGATTCTATATTACATTTTAAAGCATTTATCGGCCGATATTATCGGACATCTTTAATTGTGGGATATGTTGAAAAATCCGAACTTCTCTATACTCGCCCTCAAAAATTATTATTTCCATAACAAAAAAAAACAAATAATACACGGACACACCAACTTATTGGTCATTCCAAGCATACAAAAAGAACATTTTTAATAACTTGCAGCATTGAAAAGTCCTATTCTAATGGAACTGGTAGAGAAAACTCATTTGGTGTCCCGACATTTTTAGTTTGCATGATGGAAGGCCTGAAAACAGTTTCTGTGATTGTTCAGGCAAAGATGCACTTTGCATTTCTCACAGTACACGTGGGAAAAGTGACCGGTGCAGTACTTGCATCGCTGTCTGGTTTGCCACGTTGGGAAATGGTCAAGGGCGTCCTTCCTCACATCGGGCGGCACGCCGGTTGTTTTCCTTTTCCGGGAAGGGGTCGGCGTGGCATCTGGAGAGGACAGCGGTCTGCCAAACTTTGCGACCTTCCCTGCGCTTGTGAGAGACGTGCCAACAGAAGCCTGGAACCTCTGAAGGGGCAGCGGTTTTTGCTCGGGCCTCATTCTCTCCAGGTCTTTCCTGTAGCGGATCCACGCGTTGATCACTGCCACCGTAACAGTGTGCCACCAGATGTCTAAATACCACCTCTGAGATCTGAATCTGTACCTGTAAAGCGCAGACAACATGTCAAGAAGGTCAACGCCCGCCATGAATTTGCCGTAAGCGTCGACGATGGCCGGTCTGGGAACCAGGATATGGGTGTGGGCTTTCCGATCCCAGCGTTTCACGTGGCCCAGGGGTTCAACGCCGACAAAAGAGGAGAGCAGGTCGACAGATTTGTCGTCGTACCATCTCACAATTATGTGGTCTTCCTGGTTCACGCTGAAATCTAGGGACCCTTTTCCCTTCGCCTTTAATTCCTTCTCGTGAACCAGTAGGCAGTTCTTCACCCTGCTCATTCGCACTGTGCCTATGAAGTAGATTCCTCGTTGTTTCAAGTGCTCCACTAATTGAACCGATGTAAAATATTTATCCGCAAAAACTTTGTGATTTTTATTCGCTGGCAGGGTCGAGGTCATTTTCAGTACAACGTCCCCAGCAGCGTCAACGTCAGATTTCTCCTGGTCTGGATTTTCTTCCCCTTGGCACACGTCAAAGTCATAAAGAAAGCCGCTGAGTCCGACACGACCCCACATCGTGAACTCCGACTTGGGATCTTTTCCCGGGACGCAGCGCCGCAGATTTAATTTTCTTTTAAAAGGCACCATGATTTTGTCTACAGCGTGACATTCTTCCGGAGGTATGCAAAGAAAACGTTGCCGTAATTTCTCCAACCACGGACTGAGTTTCCACAGTTTGTCTTTTTTCGCCTCCTCCGATACTCTGAGGTTGTTCTGAAAGTGAATCCGCGGCAGCAAATACAGGAACCGATCGCGCGACATGACGTCGCAAACCGCCGGGTACCTGGTCTCCATCTCCCAGTAGGCTCGCACGTTGGGCATCTGCACCAAGCCCATGTGCATGTACATACCCACAACTTGCTCAATTTCTTTGGCGTTTGTGTTCACCGACTTTCCGTCTTCTTGCAGGCTGTACAAGTTTGTTTCTTCGGCGATTTCCAGCAGCATTTCCTCGGTCACAAAGTCTTTGAAATACGAGTATGGCGTCCAGTCGAGTCTGTCTTCAGAGCCTTCCTCGACATACTCCACAAAGTCAACCGCTGGAGGTTCAAACCGTTTTCTTTTCCACTGATACTCTTTTCTTTTCATTTTTCCCAGTTGCTTTTGTGTTATATCATTGTGTTCCTCTGGGACTTCCGGGTCCTCCTCCTCATCATCATCATCACTAGTGTCTGTGCTTTCCTCAATCCTGGCAGGAGGGGTCCATTCATCCATCGCATCATCCTCTTCCCCCAGCTGCTCCATGTCACTCGAACTTCCATCCATAATCATTTTCAAAGCATCCTCAATGCGGTATTTTTTTGCCATCTAAAAAAAAAACACATAAACACAAAACAAATTACCGTATTTTCCGCACCATTAGCCGCACCTAAAAACCACAAATTTACTCAAAAGCTGACAGTGCGGCTTTTAACCCGGTGCGCTTTATACCGTATTTTCCGCACTATAAGGCGCACCGGATTATTAGCCGCACCTTCAATGAATGGCATATTTCATAACTTTGTCCACCAATAAGCCGCCCTGGACTACCGTATTTTCCGCACTATAAGGCGCACCGGATTATTAGCCGCACCTTCTATGAATTACCGTATTTTCCGCACCATAAGGCGCACCTAAAAACCACAATTTTTCTCAAAAGCTGACAGTGCGCCTAATAACCCGGTGCGCTTTATTACGATTCATTTTCATAAAGTTTCGGTCTCGCAACTTCGGTAAACAGCCGCCATCTTTTTTCCCGGTAGAACAGGAAGCGCTTCTTCTTCTACGCAAGCAACCGCCAAGGAAAGCACCCGCCCCCATAGAACAGGAAGCGCTTCACCCGCCCCCGGAAGAAGAAGAAAAAACGCGCGGATATCACCGTACGTTTCATTTCCTGTTTACATCTGTAAAGACCACAAAATGGCTCCTACTACGCGACAAGGATCCGGATCATAAAAAGACGCAATCTCTCCATCCGCACACGGATTACTACCGTATTTCACAGCAACTGATATTCCTGTGAACTGCACTGTGGGACGGGAGCACGTACGGTGAATATTCGCACCACAGGGAATGAGGAGTCATCCTTCACTGTGGTTCTAGCTTGCCATGCTAACTTCCACCCATCCAAAAGAGACCTTTCCAGCCGGCGTCATCATAAAAGCTAACTCGAAGGGATGGATGGATGAAGAAAAGATGAGCGAGTGGTTAAGGGAAGTTTACGCGAAGAGGCCGGGTGGCTTTTTTCACACAGCTCCGAAGGCGAACACACCTTCACTAAGACGGGCAGACAGCGCCGGTCGACATACGCCAACATCTGCCAGTGGATCGTAAATGCCTGGGCAGATAGTTTCGGTCACAACTGTGGTCCGAGCTTTCCGGAAGGCAGGATTCACAGAACTGCTGCACAACAACAGCGACACTGACTCCCGATGACTTCTACGAGACGGAACCGGCCATTTTTGGATCCCACGCTTGCGCAACTTTTCAATTCGGACACCGAAGACGAAGAATTCGAAGGATTTACGAATGAAGAATAACTTCAGAAGGTGAGCGCTATGTTTATTTTGTGTGTTGTGACATTAACGTTCGAGCAACATTATGTTGCTATTGCTCTACACCATTTTGAATTTTACTATGTTTGTGATTGCACATTTGCGTACATTTTGGGACAGAGTTGTTAGAACGCTGGTTTTCAATATATTATTAAAGTTTGACTGAACTATCTGACTGTTTTTTTGACATTCACTTTAGCGCAGCGTTTTTTTGACATTCACTTTAGCGCAGCGTAGGCGCGGCTTTTAGTCCGGGGCGGCTTATTGGTGGACAAAATTATGAAATATGTAATTCATAGAAGGTGCGGCTAATAATCCGGTGCGCCTTATAGTGCGGAAAATACGGTACATATTTCATAATTTTGTCCACCAATAAGCCGCCCCGGACTATAAGCCGCGCCTACGCTGCGCTAAAGTGAATGTCAAAAAAACGCTGCGCTAAAGTGAATGTCAAAAAAACAGTCAGATAGTTCAGTCAAACTTTAATAATATATTGAAAACCAGCGTTCTAACAACTCTGTCCCAAAATGTACGCAAATGTGCAATCACAAACATAGTAAAATTCAAAATGGTGTAGAGCAATAGTAACATAATGTTGCTCGAACGTTAATGTCACAACACACAAAATAAACATAGCGCTCACCTTCTGAAGTTATTCTTCATTCGTAAATCCTTCGAATTCTTCGTCTTCGGTGTCCGAATTGAAAAGTTGCGCAAGCGTGGTATCCAAAATGGCCGGTTCCGTCTCGTCGAAGTCATCGGGAGTCAGTGTCGCTGTTGTTCTGTGAATCCTGCCTTCCGGAAAGCTCGGACCACAGTTGTGACCGAAATATCCGCCCAGGCATTTACGATCCACTGGCAAATGTTGGCGTATGTCGTCCGGAGCTGTCTGCCCGTCTTAGTGAAGGTGTGTTCGCCTTCGGAGCTGTGTGAAAAAAGCCACCCGGCCTCTTCGCGTAAACTTCCCTTAACCACTCGCTCATCTTTTCTTCATCCATCCATCCCTTCGAGTTAGCTTTTATGATGACGCCGGCTGGAAAGGTCTCTTTTGGCAAGGTCTTCCTTTTGAATATCACCATGGGTGGAAGTTAGCATGGCAAGCTAGAACCACAGTGAAGGATGACTTCTCATTCCCTGTGGTGCGAATATTCACCGTACGTGCTCCCGTTCCACAGTGCGGTTCACAGGAATATCAGTTGTTGTGAAATACGGTAGTAATCCGTGTGCGGATGGAGAGATTGCGTCTTTTTATGAACCGGATCCTTGTCCTTTGTAGGAGCCATTTTGTGGTCTTTACAGATGTAAACAGGAAATGAAACGTACGGTGATATCCGCGCGTTTTTTCTTCTTCTTCCGGGGGCGGGTGGTTGCTTAAAGCGCTTCCTGTTCTATGGGGGCGGGTGCTTTCCTTGGCGGTTGCTTGCGTAGAAGAAGAAGCGCTTCCTGTTCTACCGGGAAAAAAGATGGCGGCTGTTTACCGAAGTTGCGAGATCGAAACTTTATGAAAATTAATCGTAATAAAGCGCACCGGGTTATAAGGCGCACTGTTAGCTTTTGAGAAAATTTGTGGTTTTTAGGTGCGCCTTATAGTGCGGAAAATACGGTATAAGCCGCGCCTACGCTGCGCTAAAGGGAATGTCAAAAAAACAGTCAGATAGGTCAGTCAAACTTTAATAATATATTAAAAACCAGCGTTCTAACAACTCTGTTCACTCCCAAAATGTACGCAAATGTGCAATCACAAACATAGTAAAATTCAAAATAGTGCAGAGCAATAGCAACATAATGTTGCTCGAACGTTAATGTCACAACACACAAAATAAACATAGCGCTCACTTTCTGAAGTTATTCTTCATTCGTAAATCCTTCGTCTTCGGTGTCCGAAGTGAAAAGTTGGGCAAATTTACGATCCACTGGCAGATGTTGGCGTCGTCTGGCGCTGCCTCCTCGTCTTAGTGAAGGTGTGTTCGCCTTCTGTCATCCATTGTTCCCACGCAGTTAGCAGTCTAGCTTCGAATGCCCTGTTGACACCAATATCTAGCGGCTGGAGGTCTTTTGTCAATCCACCCGGAATGACGGCGAGTATTGAATTAAGCGCGTAAGCGTGTCTCTCAATGTGCTGTTATGAGCTAGCAAATATAACAACTACACTACCCAGCATGCAACGATAGTGACGAGCATGCGCGGTAGCCCTGAGAAGCGTTGTTGTATGCTGGCAGTTAGAATGTGGTTATGAGCACGCTGTGAGTAAACGTTGAGAACTCAGTTAACACGCCTCGTCTGCATTATTTATAATTAGACAGACAACACACTTAATAGGAGCCATTTTGGGGTCTTTACATAAACACACAAATGGAAATGAAACGTCACATATCCCAGCATGCACCGCGCGCTTCTTCTACGGGGAAAAAAGATGGCGGCTGTTTACCGTAGTTGCGAGACCTAAACTTTATGAAAATGAATCTTAATATTTATCCATATATAAAGCGCACCGGGTTATAAGGCGCACTGTCAGCTTTTGAGAAAATTTGTGGTTTTTAGGTGCGCCTTATAGTGCGGAAAATACGGTATATGGATTAATATTAAGATTCATTTTCATAAAGTTTCGATCTCGCAACTTAGGTAAACAGCCGCCATCTTTTTTCCCGGTAGAACAGGAAGCGCTTCTTCTTCTACGCAAGCAACCGCCAAGGTAAGCACCCGCCCCCATAGAACAGGAAGCGCTTCTTCTTCTACTGTAAGCTACCACCCGCCCCCGGAAGAAAAAGAAGCGCGCGGATTTTCGTTTCATTTCCTTTGTGTGTTTACATCTGTAAAGACCAGACTACAAAATGGCTCCTACTAAGCGACACGCGTATAACGCAGAATTTAAACTTAAGGCAATAAGTCATGCCGAAGAACACGGAAATAGAGCAGCAGCAAGAGAATATAACATACCGTATTTTCCGCACTATAAGGCGCACCGGATTATTAGCCGCACCTTCAATGAATTACATATTTCATAACTTTGTCCACCAATAAGCCGCCCCGGATTATAAGCCGCGCCTACGCTGCGCTAAAGAGAATGTCAAAAAAACAGTCAGATAGTTCAGTCAAACTTTAATAATATATTAAAAACCAGCGTTCTAACAACTCTGTCCCAAAATGTACGCAAATGTGCAATCACAAACATAGTAAAATTCAAAATGGTGTAGAGCAATAGCAACATAATGTTGCTCGAACGTTAATGTCACAACACACAAAATAAACATAGCGCTCACCTTCTGAAGTTATTCTTCATTCGTAAATGCTTCGAATTCTTCGTCTTCGGTGTCCGAATTGAAAAGTTGCGCAAGCGTGGGATCCAAAATGGCCGGTTCCGTCTCGTTGAAGTCATCGGAGTCAGTGTCGCTGTTGTTGTCCAGTAGTTCTGTGAATCCTGCCTTCCGGAAAGCTCGGACCACAGTTGTGACCGAAATATCTGCCCAGGCATTTACGATCCACTGGCAAATGTTGGCGTATGTCGTCCGGCGCTGTCTGCCCGTCTTAGTGAAGGTGTGTTCGCCTTCGGAGCTGTGTGAAAAAAGCCACCCGGCCTCTTCGCGTAAACTTCCCTTAACCACTCGCTCATCTTTTCTTCATCCATCCATCCCTTCGAGTTAGCTTTTATGATGACCCCGGCTGGAAAGGTCTCTTTTGGCAAGGTCTTCCTTTTGAATATCACCATGGGTGGAAGTTAGCATGGCAAGCTAGAACCACAGTGAAGGATGACTTCTCATTCCCTGTGGTGCGAATATTCACCGTACGTGCTCCCGTTCCACAGTGCGGTTCACAGGAATATCAGTTGCTGTGAAATACGGTAGTAATCCGTGTGCGGATGGAGAGATTGCGTCTTTTTATGAACCGGATCCTTGTCGCTTAGTAGGAGCCATTTTGTGGTCTTTACAGATGTAAACAGGAAATGAAACGTACGGTGATATCCGCGCGTTTTTTCTTCTTCTTCCGGGGGCGGGTGGTTGCTTACAGTAGAAGAAGAAGCGCTTCCTGTTCTATGGGGGCGGGTGCTTTCCTTGGCGGTTGCTTGCGTAGAAGAAGAAGCGCTTCCTGTTCTACCGGGAAAAAAGATGGCGGCTGTTTACCGAAGTTGCGAGATCGAAACTTTATGAAAATGAATCGTAATAAAGCGCACCGGGTTATAAGGCGCACTGTCAGCTTTTGAGAACATTTGTGGTTTTTAGGTGCGCCTTATAGTGCGGAAAATACGGTAAATGAATCAATGGTGCGTAGGTGGAGGAAGCAAGAAGATGACCTGCGCCAGGTAAAGAAGACAAAACAGAGTTTCCGAGGGAACAAAGCAAGATGGCAACTGTTGGAGGACGAACTCGAACAGTGGGTTGTTGAGCAGAGAGCAGCAAGCAGAAGTGTCAGCACCATCACTATTCGAATGAAGGCAACAACGCTAGCAAGCGAACTTCACCTGGATGATTTTAAAGGTGGTGCTTCTTGGTGTTTCCGGTTCATGAAAAGACGCAATCTCTCCATCCGCACACGGACCACTATTTCACAGCAACTGCCTAACGACTTTAAAGAAAAGCTGGCTACTTTCCGTGCATATTGTAAAAACAAGATAGCGGAAAAAAAGATCCGGCCAGAGCACATTATCAACATGGACGAGGTTCCACTGACTTTTGATATTCCTGTGAACCGCACTGTGGATACAACGGGAGCACGTACGGTGAATATTCGCACCACAGGGAATGAGAAGTCGTCCTTCACTGTGGTTCTAGCTTGCCATGCTAATGGCCAGAAACTTCCTCCCATGGTGATATTCAAAAGGAAGACCTTGCCAAAAGAGACCTTTCCAGCCTGGCGTCATCATAAAAGCTAACTCGAAGGGATGGATGGATGAAGAAAAGATGAGCGAGTGGTTAAGGGAAGTTTACGCGAAGAGGCCGGGTGGCTTTTTTCACACAGCTCCGTCCATGTTGATATACGACTCCATGCGCGCCCACATCACAGATGGTGTCAAAAACCAAGTGAAGCACACAAATACAACACTCGCCGTCATTCCGGGTGGATTAACCAAAGAACTCCAACCGCTGGATATTGGTGTCAACAGGGCATTCAAATCACGACTGCGAACGGCGTGGGAACAATGGATGACCGAAGGCGAACACACCTTCACTAAGACAGGCAGACAGCGCCGGACGACATACGCCAACATCTGCCAGTGGATCGTAAATGCCTGGGCAGATATTTCGGTCACAACTGTGGTCCGAGCTTTCCGGAAGGCAGGATTCACAGAACTACTGGACAACAACAGCGACACTGACTCCGATGACTTCGACGAGACGGAACCGGCCATTTTGGATCCCACGCTTGCGCAACTTTTCAATTCGGACACCGAAGACGAAGAATTCGAAGGATTTACGAATGAAGAATAACTTCAGAAAGTGAGCGCTATGTTTATTTTGTGTGTTGTGACATTAACGTTCGAGCAACATTATGTTGCTATTGCTCTACACCATTTTGAATTTTACTATGTTTGTGATTGCACATTTGCGTACATTTTGGGACAGAGTTGTTAGAACGCTGGTTTTCAATATATTATTAAAGTTTGACTGACCTATCTGACTGTTTTTTTGACATTCCCTTTAGCGCAGCGTAGGCGCGGCTTATAGTCCGGGGCGGCTTATTGGTGGACAAAGTTATGAAATATGCCATTCATTGAAGGTGCGGCTAATAATCCGGTGCGCCTTATAGTGCGGAAAATACGGTATAATTTTTTTTTTCCTCAATGTTATTTCTTGTGTGAAAATCAGAATTGACCAACAAAGATAGCACTGAAACACTCATAAGAGTTTTAAGAAGATACCAATAACTTCCTGCATTTTAAAGGGGAACATTATCACAATTTCAGAATGGTTAAAACCATTAAAAATCAGTTCCCAGTGGCTTATTATATTTTTCGAAGTTTTTTTCAAAATTTTACTCATCGCGCAATATCCCTAAAAAAAATTTTTTATATTCAGTAACTCAGTTACCGTTACTACATGATTAGGGGTGTGGGAAAAAATCAATTCGAATTCGAATCGCGATTCTCACGTTGTGCGATTCAAAATAGATTCTCATTTAAAAAAAAATCTATGTTTTTTATTTTTATTTGTTTCTTTCATTTTTTCTTTAATTTTTATAAAAAAAATTTAAAGGGGAACATTATCACAATTTCAGAATGGTTAAAACCATTAAAAATCAGTTCCCAGTGGCTTATTATATTTTTCGAAGTTTTTTTCAAAATTTTACTCATCACGCAATATCCCTAAAAAAATTTTTTTATATTCAGTAACTCAGTTACCGTTAGTTACTACATGATTAGGGGTGTGGGAAAAAATCAATTCGAATTCGAATCGCGATTCTCACGTTGTGCGATTCAAAATAGATTCTCATTTTAAAAAAAATCTATGTTTTTTATTTTTATTTGTTTCTTTCATTTTTTCTTTAATATTTATAAAAAAAAATTTAAAGGGGAACATTATCACAATTTCAGAATGGTTAAAACCATTAAAAATCAGTTCCCAGTGGCTTATTATATTTTTCGAAGTTTTTTTTCAAAATTTTACCCATCACGCAATATCCCTAAAAAAAATTTTTTATATTCAGTAACTCAGTTACCGTTACTACATGATTAGGGGTGTGGGAAAAAATCAATTCGAATTCGAATCGCGATTCTCACGTTGTGCGATTCAAAATAGATTCTCATTTTAAAAAAAATCTATGTTTTTTATTTTTATTTGTTTCTTTCATTTTTTCTTTAATTTTTATAAAAAAAATTTAAAGGGGAACATTATCACAATTTCAGAATGGTTAAAACCATTAAAAATCAGTTCCCAGTGGCTTATTATATTTTTCGAAGTTTTTTTTCAAAATTGTACCCATCACGCAATATCCCTAAAAAATTTTTTTTATATTCAGTAACTCAGTTACCGTTACTACATGATTAGGGGTGTGAAAAAAAATCAATTCGAATTCGAATCGCGATTCTCACGTTGTGCGATTCAAAATAGATTCTCATTTAAAAAAAAATCTATGTTTTTTATTTTTATTTGTTTCTTTCATTTTTTCTTTCATTTTTATAAAAATTTTTTAAAGGGGAACATTATCACAATTTCAGAATGGTTAAAACCATTAAAAATCAGTTCCCAGTGGCTTATTATATTTTTCGAAGTTTTTTTCAAAATTTTACTCATCACGCAATATCCCTAAAAAAATTTTTTTATATTCAGTAACTCAGTTACCGTTACTACATGATTAGGGGTGTGGGAAAAAATCAATTCGAATTCGAATCGCGATTCTCACGTTGTGCGATTCAAAATAGATTCTCATTTTTAAAAAAATCTATGTTTTTTATTTTTATTTGTTTCTTTCATTTTTTCTTTAATTTTTATAAAAAAAATTTAAAGGGGAACATTATCACAATTTCAGAATGGTTAAAACCATTAAAAATCAGTTCCCAGTGGCTTATTATATTTTTCGAAGTTTTTTTTCAAAATTGTACCCATCACGCAATATCCCTAAAAATTTTTTTTTATATTCAGTAACTCAGTTACCGTTACTACATGATTAGGGGTGTGAAAAAAAATCAATTCGAATTCGAATCGCGATTCTCACGTTGTGCGATTCAAAATAGATTCTCATTTAAAAAAAAATCTATGTTTTTTATTTTTATTTGTTTCTTTCATTTTTTCTTTCATTTTTATAAAATTTTTTTAAAGGGGAACATTATCACAATTTCAGAATGGTTAAAACCATTAAAAATCAGTTCCCAGTGGCTTATTATATTTTTCGAAGTTTTTTTCAAAATTTTACTCATCACGCAATATCCCTAAAAAATTTTTTTTATATTCAGTAACTCAGTTACCGTTACTACATGATTAGGGGTGTGGGAAAAAATCAATTCGAATTCGAATCGCGATTCTCACGTTGTGCGATTCAAAATAGATTCTCATTTTTAAAAAAATCTATGTTTTTTATTTTTATTTGTTTCTTTCATTTTTTCTTTAATTTTTATAAAAAAAATTTAAAGGGGAACATTATCACAATTTCAGAATGGTTAAAACCATTAAAAATCAGTTCCCAGTGGCTTATTATATTTTTCAAAGTTTTTTTCAAAATTTTACTCATCACGCAATATCCCTAAAAAAAATTTTTTATATTCAGTAACTCAGTTACCGTTACTACATGATTAGGGGTGTGAAAAAAAATCAATTCGAATTCGAATCGCGATTCTCACGTTGTGCGATTCAAAATAGATTCTCATTTTAAAAAAAATCTATGTTTTTTTATTTTTATTTGTTTCTTTCATTTTTTCTTTCATTTTTATAAAATTTTTTTAAAGGGGAACATTATCACAATTTCAGAATGGTTAAAACCATTAAAAATCAGTTCCCAGTGGCTTATTATATTTTTCGAAGTTTTTTTCAAAATTTCACTCATCACGCAATATCCCTAAAAAAAATTTTTTATATTCAGTAACTCAGTTACCGTTACTACATGATTAGGGGTGTGGGAAAAAATCAATTCGAATTCGAATCGCGATTCTCACGTTGTGCGATTCAAAATAGATTCTCATTTTAAAAAAAATCTATGTTTTTTATTTTTATTTGTTTCTTTCATTTTTTCTTTAATTTTTATAAAAAAAATTTAAAGGGGAACATTATCACAATTTCAGAATGGTTAAAACCATTAAAAATCAGTTCCCAGTGGCTTATTATATTTTTCGAAGTTTTTTTTCAAAATTTTACCCATCACGCAATATCCCTAAAAAAAAGCTTCAAAGTGCCTGATTTTAACCACCCGTCCATTTTCCTGTGACGTCACATAGTGAAGCCAACACAAACAAACATGGCGGAAAGAACAGCAAGCTATAGCGACATTAGCTCGGATTCAGACTCGGATTTAAGTGGCTTAAGCGATTCAACAGATTACGCATGTATTGAAACGGATGGTTGTAGTGTGGAGGCGGGTAGCGAAAACCAAATTGAAGAAGAAACTGAAGCTATTGAGCCATATCGGTTTGAACCGTATGCAAGCGAAAACGACGAAAACGACACAGGAGAAAGCGAGGACGAATTCGGCGATCGCCTTCTAACCAACAATTGGTATGTGTTTGTTTGGCATTAAAGGAAACTAACAACTATGAACTAGGTTTACAGCATATGAAATACATTTGGCAACAACATGCACTTTGAGAATGCAGACAGCCCAATTTTCATCAATTTATATATTCTGTAGACATACCCTCATCCGCGCTCTTTTCCTGAAAGCTGATCTGTCCAGTTTTGGAGTTGATGTCAGCAGGCCAGGGAAGCTAGGGTAGATAGGGGGTTTAGCTCGCTCGTCTGCGGGAACAAACTGCCGCCATTGCTTACCGAGGTCCTTTGTCCCTGAATTGCTCACACACTCCGGCAGATTCAATGGGGGTCTGGCGGCAGATTTCTTTGACTTTATGGTTGGAAATGCATCTGCTTTGAGTGTCGCAGGATATCCACACATTCTTGCCATCTCTGTCGTAGCATAGCTTTCGTCGGTAAAGTGTGCGGAACAAACGTCCAATTTCTTGCCACTTTGGCATCTTTGGGCCACTGGTGCAACTTGAATCCGTCCCTGTTGGTGTTGTTACACCCTCCGACAACACACCGACGAGGCATGATGTCTCCAAGGTACGGAAAACAGTCGAAAAAAACGGAAAATAACATAGCTGATTTGACTCGGTGTTTGAGAAAATGGCGGATTGCTTCCCGATGTGACGCCACGTTGTGACGTCATCGCTCAGAGAGCGAATATTAGAAAGGCGTTTAATTCGCCAAAATTCACCCATTTAGAGTTCGGAAATCGGTTAAAAAAACATATGGTCTTTTTTCTGCAACATCAAGGTATATATTGACGCTTACATAGGTCTGCTGATAATGTTCCCCTGTTTGCGTGTGGTACATAGAACATCAATCCAGTGGACCCGGACATCTTATATGTACCGTATTTTTCGGAGTATAAGTCGCACCGGCCGAAAATGCATAATAAAGAAGGAAAAAAACATATAAGTCGCACTGGAGTATAAGTCGCATTTTTTGGGGGAAATGTATTTGATAAAAGCCAACAGCAAGAATAGACATTTGAAAGGCAATTTAAAATTAAAGCTGCAAGCAGCATTGTTCGGGCCCGCGTATTTGGCAGGTGCTAGTCCTAAGTGTCCCAATACTTTTGTCTACTTTTAGTCTGAAGTGTCCCAAGACTTTTGTCTAGTGTACCTACCTTGTCTGCATTGTGTGGGCACGTTGGTGCTTCCTGCTTTTAAGCAGCCATCTTAAAAAAACAGCAGCGCAGCAGCATCAGCGCAGCGGGTCTTTGAAGGGTCATAAAATCAAAACCGGAGCAGGTATTAAAACGCTGTTCTGTTATTTTATACACAAGGGTTTAATCTCTCTCCTGTGTTAGTTTGAAGCCGAAACGACAAACGTGCTCAGAGGAGATAGATTTTGAAGAAAGGTGACCGTTTTTTACAAAAATTTTGTTTTGAAGGGGGAATAGCAAACTTCCTGTAGATTTTTGCTGGGGGGTGTCAATTTATGAAATGTAGGTCTAAGTGAGACCTACGAAGAGGTTTTTGTTTCATGTCTCTCCGACCTTCCCAGTGGGAGTTACAGGCAGTTTTGTCATTTTTTTCTTCCGAGGAGCAGTTTTTTCTCTGTTTTATTAAAAAATTGCTCTAGAGCGCAATTTTTAAATTTGGGGTTAGGTTTTTTTATTAGATCGCAATTTTTGCCAGTCCTGATGTGTGCGTTCAGTTTGGTGAGTTTTGAAGCGTGTTAAGGGGGTCAAATTACTGTTTTTAGTACTTTTTTGTCTTGAAGGGGGAATTGCCAACTCCTGTTGATTTTTGCCCGAGGATATACAATTATGAAAGGTAGGTCTAAGTCAGACCTACATAGAGGTTTTTGTTTCATGTCTCTCCGACCTTCCTAGTGGGAGTTACAGGAAGTCTAGTTGTTTTTTTCCTAGGGGGCGCTAGAGCGCAATTTTGAGTTTTGTGGTTCGGTGTTTTTTTTTAAAAAGGCAATTTTCGCAGGTCCTGATGTGTGGGTCAAATATGGTGAGTTTTGAAGCATGTTAAGTGGGTCAAATTACAGTTTAATGTGGCGGCGGAAGAATAAAGAATAAAACCTTACAAATTCAATAGGTCCTTATGGCCCATTGTATAAGGACTCCCAAAGGGAGTCCTTATACAATGGGCCATGCGGGCCCTAATAAATCAAGAATAGTGAACAACAGGCTGAATAAGTGTACGTTATATGAGGCATAAATAAGCAACTGGTATGTTAACGTAACATATTATGGTAAGAGTCATTCAAATAACTATAACATATAGAACATGTTATACGTTTACCAAACAATCTGTCACTCCTAATCGCTAAATCCCATGAAATCTTATACGTCTAGTAATATTATTTCATATTTTACGCTAATGTGTTCATCATTTCACACATAAGTCGCTCCTGAGTATAAGTCGCACCCCCGGCCAAACTATGAAAAAAAACTGCGACTTATAGTCCGAAAAATACGGTAATAGAAATGTGTAGGGGGGGGGTGTATGGTGTGTGGCCTTTAAATATGTATTCTGATATATGTTCGTCACAGAAAATGAGCCAAAGTCAGTGAGTCTCAGTTTGAAAAATTCATTAATTGTATCATTTTTCTTTTCATAAAAAATGAAAACGGGTCCCACAGACCCGAACACCACACAAAAAATGCGACTTATACTCCAGTGCGACTTATATACAGTATGCTTTTTTTCCTTCTTTATTATGCCCCCCCACTAGAGATGCGCGGTTTGCGGACACAACCGCGGAGTCCGCGGATTATCCGCGGATCGGGCGGATGAAATTAAAAAAACTAAGATTTTATCCGCTCGCGGGTCGGGTCGGGCGGATTAATTTTTTTTTGTTGTTGTTTTTTTTGCGGGTGGCAGTTAAACCAATTGGGAAATATATATACATAGTTAAATGTTGTTACCCACATACGAAAAACGAGCAGGCACCTGCTGCATATGCCACAACAGAAGAAAAAAAAAGAAAAGAGATGGACACTTTTACGGAGCGGAGAAGGGACGCCTCGCCGGGGTCCGGGACCGAGGCCCCTTCCCCCGAGAGGGCCCCACCGGGAGCCGTAGCTGAGGCGATCCGCGAGAAGGGCCCGACGCACGTCCAGGGTCACTACCGCGCCCACCGCACCGACACCCCGCCTCGTCCGCTTTCGCCGCGGCCGGCGTCACGCGCAGCAGGTAAGCAGCTTACCTGCCCGCCACCCCCGTGGCCGGGGGCTCGTAACATGGGTCACTCCGCGCGCTCCGCCCGCGCAGCTTACCTGCTTGCCACCCCTGTTGCCGGGGGCGCGTAACAGGGGTCACTCCGCGCGTAGTGCGCTCATGAAAGGGGTGGGGCTCACCCTGGTTGATATAGAGAGCAGGACGGTGGCCATGGAAGTTGGAACCCGCTAAGGAGTGTGTAACAACCCACCTGCCGAATCAACTAGCCCTGAAAATGGATGGCGCTGGAGCGTGGGCCCATACCCGGCCGTCGCCGGCAGCGAGACGCGCTTGGAGGTGCGCTCAGCGCGGCTCCCATATGATTGCGCACTGGTGTGCGTCTGGGTCGTGACAGCGTGGCACGCGAATGTCTGTGCATTGGATCAGTCTCCTTTCTTTAACAGGGAAAAGCTTTATAACCTCACCATACCTGCCAACTTTTAAATCAGAAAAACCTAGTAGCCAGGGTCCAAGGGCCGCAGGCCCCGGTAGGTCCAGGACAAAGTCCTGGTGGAGGGTTCAGGGCTTCGCCCCCCGACGCAAAATGACTATTAGCATTCAGACAGGTTAAAATGTTGCTAAAACCATCACTTTTCTATCAGTCACAGTGACTTTTCAAAACAAAAATATTACAGCAAAAATCATATGGGTTGATTGACATGTTTATTCTGTAAGCTAACTTCAATAGTTTGAAATTATTTTGACAGTTAATGCCAGTTATCCTGTCAACCTTTCACAAGACTTCAATTTGTTAATTGAAAGTATAAATAGTATAAACACTTTTTACAGTATGTCGTGCTGTGAAATACAGCCGACAGGATTGCGCATGCATGGTGCAGGAGAACAAAGGACTTCTTTCATTTAAGGTTTGTGATAAACCATCAAACTCATTCGTTAAAAGGACTCTATAGTAATATAAAGTGAATTTTTCTGGACATTATCATGCAAGAAAAGTTTATTTTTGGGATCGCGATCACCGCGTAATGATTTTTAAAGGTTGCATTACATTATTAACTGTCCCATGTGATCAGCCAGTGCGATTGGAAGTCCATGCTCAATTATTGCCTCCGTAAATAAAACTTCGGCATTTATCACATCCAAAGAATCTGTTTGGGCGACGAAAAACGTTGAAAGTTTTCCACTTGTATCGCTAGCAACGGCATTAGACTTGTGTTTTTTTGTCCCAACGTGGTCTTTTACATCGCTAATTCCTCCGTGTCCGATCGAAAAATCTTGTCTGCACAAGGTGCAATTCGCGTAGTTTTCACCCTTTTTTAAAAATTTTTTATTAATATTAGATATATAACAACGGGCGGATGGTGGGCGGGTGCAGTTCTGACCAAACGTTACATCGGGTGGATGGCGGATGGTTGACGACTTTCTGACGCGGTTGCGGATGAAATAATTGCCTATCCGCGCATCTCTACCCCCCACACACACACACACACACACACACGGACACACACACAGCAGGCCTAGACAGGAGGAGGACAGAGTGTAGGTACACAGAACATCAGAGGGTGAAATGTGCGAGAAAATGCCAGCAGACAGTGTTGACAAACAATGTTGCAACCTTGTGTGGGAACCGCAGGTGCAGAAACACAAAAGAAGCATCCCTGTGGGATGCAGAAACTGGCATAGAGAAATTTTCCGTGCAACGTTCATATTGTTGTTACTCAGCCAGCGTTTATGGGAGTCTGATGGACCCGTTGCACCTTTTCTTTGAACTGTTTTGTAACCAAAGGCAATGGCTGTTTACGACCCCCCCTCCCTTAGAAACAGCTGTTGCCATATAATCAGGGAAAGTGATGTTAAATGTTGTATTGTACATTTCATTTGGCATTTGGCATTGGTTTCTGCCTGTAAATATACTCCATTAAAAGGTGTTGTATTAACATCTGAGGTGTATGGAACAGATTAATTTCTTATTGGGAAAAATGTATTTAGTTTTGGAGCGGATTACAAACAAAAACCGAGACTTGCTCACTTTTAGCGGCCCACAGCACCCATAATAATTAAATTGCGCTCCTGTGAGTGTTCTCATGTGTGATACCTCATTTATGTGCAGATATGATGTTGTGTCGTCACTATCTGATAGTGGAGGGAAGAGGTGGTCTGCTTGTGGTCCTCCACAGTGGTCTCCATCGGCTTCTGTTGTCATGTGTGGTGGTGAGCTGCTGCTTGGAGGCTCCGCCCCTCTGTTCTCAACACTTGGACTGTGATGAAACTCGGGCGGTTTGTCTTCACAGTATTCAGTCTTCACAGAGAAACCGGTCAGTTGCAGCTTGGTAAGATTGGCCTCC
Source organism: Nerophis lumbriciformis (assembly GCF_033978685.3). NCBI lineage: Eukaryota > Metazoa > Chordata > Actinopteri > Syngnathiformes > Syngnathidae > Nerophis > Nerophis lumbriciformis. The sequence continues at coordinate 5,236,555 of NC_084550.2, forward strand.
TCCTGCCCGAGAAGAAACTCTCCTTCCTGAGTGGTCCAGAGTTCCTCTTCTTCTTCTTTTATTTGACGGGGCTGAGGATCCTCCTGGTCCAAAGTGGAGCTCCCCTCCTTTGGCTGAGGAGGGTGTACTTCTGTGCAACCAATCAGCTGTTGGACATCTGCTGGACACAAAAGCAGTGAAGTTGGCACATTGTGTAATTCGTAAATAAAAACAGAATACAATGATTTGCAAATCCTTTTAACTTATATTTAATTGAGTAGACTGCAAAGACAAGATATTTAATGTTTGAACTGAGAAACTTAATTTTTTTTTTGCCAATAATCATTAACTTAAAAAGTTGGCACAGGGGCATTTTTACCACTGTGTTACATGGCCTTTCCTTTTAACAACACTCAGTAAACATTTGGGAACTGAGGAGACACATTTTTTAAGCTTTTCAGGTGGAATTCTTTCCCATTCTTGCTTGATGTACAGCTTAAGTTGTTCAACAGTCCGGGGGGTCTTCGTTGTGCTATTTTAGGCTTCATATTGCGCCACACATTTTCAACGGCAGACAGTTCTGGACTACAGGCAGGCCAGTCTAGTACCCGCACACTTTTACTATGAAGCCACGCTATTGTAACATGTGGCTTGGCATTGTCTTGCTGAAATAAGCAGGGGCGTCCATGGTAACGTTTCTTGGATGGCAACTGCTCCAAAACCTGTATGTACCTTTCAGCATTAAAGAGGAACATTATCACAGAATGGTTAAAACCATTAAAAATCAGTTCCCAGTGGCTTATTATATTTTTCGAAGTTTTTTTCAAAATTTTACCCATCACGCAATATCCCTAAAAAAAGCTTCAAAGTGCCATCGTTATAAACACCCGTCCATTTTCCTGTGACGTCACATAGTGAAGCCAACACAAACAAACATGGCGGAAAGAACAGCAAGCTATAGCGACATTAGCTCGGATTCAGACTCGGATTTCAGCGGCTTAAGCGATTCAACAGATTACGCATGTATTGAAACGGATGGTTGTAGTGTGGAGGCAGGTAGCGAAAACGAAATTGAAGAAGAAACTGAAGCTATTGAGCCATATCGGTTTGAACCGTATGCAAGCGAAAACGACGAAAACGACACGACAGCCAGCGACACGGGAAAAAGCGAGGACGAATTCGGCGATCGCCTTCTAACCAACGATTGGTATGTGTTTGTTTGGCATTAAAGGAAACTAACAACTATGAACTAGGTTTACAGCATATGAAATACATTTGGCAACAACATGCACTTTGAGAGTGCAGACAGCCCAATTTTCATCAATTAATATATTCTGTAGACATACCCTCATGTCAGCAGGCCAGGGAAGCTAGGGTCGATATTCTTCTCTTGATCATCTTCGGTGGCATAAGGGACGGTGTGAGCCAAGACATCCAGGGGGTTTAGCTCGCTCGTCTGCGGGAACAAACTGCCGCCATTGCTTGCCGTGCTACCGAGGTCCTTTGTCCCTGAATTGCTCACACACTCCGGCAGATTCAATGGGGGTCTGGCGGCAGATTTCTTTGACTTTATCGTTGGAAATGCATCTGCTTTGAGTGTCGCAGGATATCCACACATTCTTGCCATCTCTGTCGTAGCATAGCTTTCGTCGGTAAAGTGTGCGGAACAAACGTTCAATTTCTTGCCACTTTGGCATCTTTGGGCCACTGGTGCAACTTGAATCCGTCCCTGTTGGTGTTGTTACACCCTCCGACAACACACCGACGAGGCATGATGTCTCCAAGGTACGGAAAACAGTCGAAAAAAACGGAAAATAACAGAGCTGATTTGACTCGGTGTTTGAGAAAATGGCGGATTGCTTCCCGATGTGATGTCACGTTGTGACGTCATCGCTCCGAGAGCGAATATTAGAAAGGCGTTTAATTCGCCAAAATTCACCCATTTAGAGTTCGGAAATCGGTTAAAAAATATGTGGTCTTTTTTCTGCAACATCAAGGTATATATTGACGCTTACATAGGTCTGGTGATAATGTTCCCCTTTAATGGTGCCTTCACAGATGTGTAAGTTACCCATGTCTTGGGCACTAATACACCCCCATACCATCACACATGCTGGCTTTTCAACTTTGTGCCTAGAACAATCCAAATGGCTCTTTTCCTCTTTGTTCCGGAGGACACGACGTCCACAGTTTCCGAAAACTATTTGAAATGTGGACTCTTGAGACCACAGAACACTTTCACACTTTGCATCAGTCCATCTTAGATGAGCTCGGGCCCAGCGAAGCCGGCGGCATTTCTGGGTGTTGTTGATAAATGGCTTCCGCTTTGCATAGTAAAGAGTTTTAACTTGCACTTACAGATGTAGCGACAAACTGTAGTTACTGACAGTGTTTTATTAAGCGTTCCTGTCGCGTTTTTTTTCTATGTCTATCTATGCAAGAAAATGCATATTGTAAGAAGTTTTTTTCCCCAAACAGGAGATATGTTAAGACTATATCTTCCATATCAAAAAACAAACGCCTTTTTTTAAAAAACACCAGGAGACAACAAAATGCATCAAAATTGAATTTGTTGTAATCAACCACTTAAGTCAGGGGTGCTCACACTTTTTCTGCAGGCGAGCTACTTTTCAATTGATCAAGTCGTGGGGATCTACCTCATTCATATATATCATTTATATTTACTTATTTATGAAATATATGTTTTTGTTAACAAGTTAGAGGTGTTTAATGATAATGCAAGCATGTTTAACACATATAGTTAATATTGTTAATAAATTAAAGGTGTTTAATGATAATACAAGTATGTTTAATACATATAGTTAATATTGTTAACAAGTAAAGGGTGATTAAAGATAATGAAAGCATGTTTAACTCATATAGTTAATATTGTTAAAAAATTAAAGATGTTTAATGTTAATACAAGCATGTTAAATACATATAGTTAATATTGTTAACAAGTTAAAGGTGTTTAATGATAATACAAGCATGTTTAACACATAGTTAATATTGTTAAAAAATTAAAGGTGTTTAATGATAATGCAAGAATGTTTAACACATATAGTTAACATTGTTAACAAGTTAAAGGTGTTTAAAAATAATACAAGCATGTTTAACACATATAGATTCCTTTCTTTCATGAAGACAAGAATATAAGTTGGTGTATTACCTGATTCTGATGACTTGCATTGATAGGAATCAGACAGTGGTGCTGATAAGGTCCGCATTTTCGAATGGAGGAGAAAAAAAGTCCTCCTTTCTGTCCAATACCACATGAAAGTGGTTGGTTTTTGGCATCCTATTTGTCCAGCTTCCGTACTCCTTTGTATACACTTTACAAGAAATACATTGTCGGCAAACTCCGTAGCTTGCTAGCTTGTGCACGCCAGCTTTCTGAGACTCCTATTTTGTTAGCGCAACTATGCAACTGTGCAGTCGGTCTTTGGAGTTTTGACGACAGGTACGGCGCCAGAGTCTGTTGAAATAAAGTGTTTCTCGCCTTCCAGTCGGTAATTTTAATGAGCTGGCAGCAGCCAGCGTCATCTCAGAAGACCCTCGGGTGCCGTGAATGTCAATCAAGTGACGAAAATGACGTCATAGTGAAGATTTATGATCGCTCATTTTTAGGACTATTTTTTTAATGCCTGGCTGGTGATCGACTGACACACCCTCCGAGATCGACCGGTAGCTTGCGATCGACGTAATGAGCACCCCTGCCCTAGGGTAAACTGGGTGTAACACACGGCACACTGACAAAGCTTAACCTATTGTGACTATAACAATCTACAAGGTTAATGTAGGTTGCTTCTCTTTCTCCCCTTCCATTTTTCTGCATTCTTTCGTATCTCAAGTTATCATGACGTATATGTATTGTTGCATTTAAACAACTGTATTGTTGATAATAAAGGTAAATTATTGGTATTGTTCATTATTAATAGCGCTATTTCTATTGGTATTTGTATTGATCCATTTGTAGTGTAATAATGCTCATTGTCATTTCTGTATTATTTTTTATTTTTCGCTAACTGCTTATTTGCTATTACTTTTACCATCATATTTGTACATGTCGTATTTGCTGATGTTGCTCTATTGTTGTTGTTGTTGTTGTTTGCTGTTGTTGTTTTTGTCTCTCTGTCTAATCCCCCTCTTGTCCCCACAATTTCCCCCTCTGTCTTCTTTTTTTTCTCTTTCTATCCCCTCCTGCTCCGGCCCGGCTGCACTAAATGATAATATAAATACATTTAATAAAGTCAAATACAAATAAAGCAACAAGAGAAGTATCCTACACTTCTCTTTTGTAAAGTAAATCTGAACAGCCGACATGGGCATCTACATCAACTATATGATTTGCCTGAGAAGCTGGACAGGACACACAAAAAAAAAAAAAAAAAAAAAAAAAAATTTTTTTTTTTTTTTAAATAATGTAATGCGATCTACCAATACTACCTTTGCGATCGACTGGTAGATCGCGATCGACGTATTGAGCACCCCTGACTTAAGTCATCCATCAGCAATACAGTTATATTGCTAAATAGACAATAAGTCTGATCATTTTTTATTTTGACAGAGTTTTTACTCACAACCTAATAAACAACAATTAGTGGAGATACAGCTCATGTCCCCAAAAAGTCTTATCCCCCAAAAAAACACTGCACTTTGTTGATACGCCGCTGGCGGCATATTGTATGTGTTTTTAAATATAATGCTGCCACAACTTTCACACACCAATCTTTGGGGAGTTTCACTCATTTTTCTATGCAGCTTCTCTCATGCTCCATTAGATCCCAGTCTGTGGAATTCTCTCCCTGACCACCTGAGGGCACCACAGACTGTGGATGATTTAAAAAAAAAACAAACTTAAAAACCCTTCTTTTAAAATAAAAAAAAGCCTTTTTATAGATGTACCGTATTTTCCGCACTATTAGCCGCACCTAAAAACCACAAATTTTCTCAAAACGCTGACAGTGCGGCTTATAACCCAGTGCCCTTTATATATGGATTAATATTAAGATTCATTTTCATAAAGTTTAGGTCTCGCAACTACGGTAAACAGCCGCCATCTTTTTTCCCCATAGAAGAGGAAGCGCTTCTTCTTCTACGGTAAGCAACCGCCAAAGTAAGCACCCGCCCCCATAGAAGAGGAAGCGCTTCTTCTTCTACTGTAAGCAACCACCCGCCCCCGTAGAAGAAGAAGAAGCGCGCGGATATTACGTTTCATTTCATTTGTGTGTTTACATCTGTAAAGACCACAAAATGGCTCCTATTAAAAGACACGCATACAACGCAGAATTCAAACTCAAGGCAATAAGTCACGCAGTAGAACACGGAAATAGAGCAACAGCAAGAGAATTGAACATAAATGGTGCGTAGGTAGAGGAAGCAACAAGATGACCTGCGCCACTAAGACAGGGAGACAGCGCCGGACGACATACGCCAACATCTGCCAGTGGATTGTAAATGCCTGGGCGGATATATCGGTCTCAACTGTGGTCCGAGCTTTCCGGAAGGCAGGATTCACGGAACTGCTGGACAACAACAGCGACATTGACTCTGATGACTTCGACGAGACGGAGCCGGCCATTTTGGATGCCGTATTCGCCCAACTTGTTAATTCAGACACTGAAGAAGAATTCGAGGGATTTATGGATGAGGAATAATTTCAGAAAGTGAGCTTTAAATGTTTATTTTGTGTGTTGTGTGACATTAACGTTCGAGCAACGTTGAGTTATTGATGTTGCTATTGCTCTGCACTAATTTGAGTGTTACTATTTTTGTGATTGCACATTTGCACATTACATTTTGGGGGTGAACAGAGTTGTTAGAACGCTGGTTTGTAATACATTATTAAAGTTTGACTGACCTATCTGACTGTTTTTTTGACATTCCCTTTAGCGCAGCGTAGGCGCGGCTTATAGGTGAACAAAGTTTTGAAATATGCCATTCATTGAAGGTGCAGCTAATAACCCGGGGCGGCTTATAGTGCGGAAAATACGGTATGCATACTAGTTCTAGCTATTAGGCTGTTCTAGTTTTTATTTATTTTTTTTATCATCTTTTTATTATTATTATTATTATTATATTTCAATACACTGTAGCACTTTGAGGTTGTTTGCTCAATGTAAAGTGCTTTTTACAAATAAAATCTATTATTATTATTATTATTATTTGACGGGAAACGGTAGAGGTAGGTAGAACAGGTTGTACCTCCATCCCAGTCACTATGGCTGTGCCTCTGGATAAGACAATTCACTCACCCTGTTTCCATGTAGCCTACACTCAATATGTGATATATTTTCGACCAAAAGGTGACAATTACCATGGTAAAACAGATAACTAATGTTCACATATTTGAACAAATTTACATATTGCACTGCACAGACAGAGTCTGGGGTTTGCGTACTACGCCAATGGTGTGTTCAAAGTCTACGCAGATGTCAGCACTTTAATCGGGGTACTAAAGAAGAACTGGTAGCTGCGTCTGTCGAGGTCTAATGTGACAGCCATACAAAAACTACTACTACGGGAGAATAATGAACAATTCAATAAATGTATAATTATGTAGTCCTACAACACCTTTTTTGTGGGCAAGAAAGGTAAGGCCACCAAAGCACATTCATTAGAGTTAATATTAGAGATAAATGCTTTAAAATGTAATATCGGAAATTATCGGTATCGGTTTCAAAAAGTAAAATGTATGACTTTTTAAAACGCCGCTGTACGGAGTGGTACACGAATATAGGGAGAAGTACAGAGCAGTTGCGTCTCCCAGTCAAACTTGCCAGCCCTCCCGATGTTCCCGGGAAAGTCCCGAATTTCAGTGTCCCTCCCGAAAATCTCCCGGGGCAACCATTCTCCCCAATTTCTCCCGATTTCCACCCAGACAACAATATTAGGGGCGTGCCTTAAAGGCACTGCCTTTGCGGGCCGGCCCAATCACATAATATCTACGGCTCTTCACACACACACACAAGTGAATGCAACGCATACTTGGTCAACAGCCATACAGGTCACACTGAGGGTGGCTGTATAAACAACTTTAACACTGTTACAAATATGCACCACACTGTGAACCCACACCAAACAAGAATGATAACATCCGCACCGTAACACAACAGAACAAATACCCAGAACCCCTTGCAGTACCCCTTACCCCCCCATCCCCCAACCCCGCCCACATCAACCTCCTCATGCTCTCTTAGGGAGAGCATGTCCCAAATTCCAAGCTGCTGTTTTGAGGCATGTTAAAAAAAATAATGCACTTTGTGACTTCAATAATAAATATGGCAGTGCCATGTTGGCATTTTTTTCCATAACTTGAGTTGATTTATTTTGGAAAACCTTGTTACATTGTTTAATGCATCCAGCGGGGCATCACAACAAAATGAGGCATAATAATGTGTTAATTCCACGACTGTATATATCGGTATCGCTTGATATCGGCATCGATAATTAAGAGTTGGACGATATCGGAATGTCGGCAAAAAAGCCATTATCGGACTTCTCTAGTTAAAATCATGCATTCAACAAGAGCTGCAAATGCTACATGTCGTAGTTCCAGTCACCATACCTGCCAACTTTTGAAATCAGAAAAACCTAGTAGCCAGGGTCCAGGGGCCACAGGCCCCGGTAGGTCCAGGACAAAGTCCTGGTGGGGGGTTCAGGGTTGCCCCCCGACGCAAAATGATTGATTGCATTCAGACAGGTTAAAATGTTGCTAAAACCATCACTTTTCTATCAGTCACAGTGACTTTTCAAAACAAAAATATTACAGCAAAAATCATATGGGTTGATTGACATGTTTATTCTGTAAGCTAACTTCAATAGTTTGAAATAATTTTGACAGTTAATGCCAGTTATCCTGTCAACCTTTCACAAGACTTCAATTTGTTCATTGAAAGTATAAACAGTATAAACACTTTTTACAGTAAACAAATGGTAAAACAGTACTAAACAATTCCATTTAAAAACAAATTGGTGTCATTATTAACTTTCTGTCCAAGCTTGTATAATCTACTGCCTTGTTCAATTGTAAAAAATATTCTGTGCCTAAAATTCACATTTCTATCACAATTATCATACTGTAAACATGGTAAGCTAACTTCATTAAAATTAATAGTCCTGTCAATAGCATGGAATTACAATTCAAATGTAGTTTTTTTGTAAGCCTTTCAAAAGAATTCAAAATATGAAAAATGAATGAAAATTAATTGAAGCCATCAGACACTTGAAAAGTGGCACATCACATCTCTAATGTAATCATTTGAACTTTTCAACAGAAATAGCACTGCAAAAATATTAAGGACATACTTCTGTATTTTGGTAGTTATGCTGTCAACATTTAACAAGATTTCTTCAACTTGGACTTGAAAGCATAAATAGTATAAACACTTTTAACAGTATAACAGTACTAAACAATTCCAATAGATAACATTGGTGTCATTACCTTTTTGTGGCTAAAATCCAAATTTAGCAACGGCATTAGACTTGTGTTTTTTTGTCCCAACGTGGTCTTTTACATCGCTAATTCCTCCGTGTCCGATCGAAAAATCTTGTCTGCACAAGGTGCAATTCGCGTAGTTTTCACCCTTTTTGGAACGGATAATTATTCCCGGATAGGCTTTTGAATATTCTTCACGGAATGACTGCAGTTTTCTTTTCGGTTTAAGACTCGTATTTTTCTCCGGCTGATTCCATGATCGTTCGCTCGTTTGGAAACAATGGCAACAGGTGCCTCGTGCTTGGCAGCTGTGCTATAAATAGCCTCGCGCATGGCATTCGGAATAGCTCGAAAGGAAGTTACGGGAAGCAGTGTCGATTGTCATTGTTGTTACGCGATTTCGTGAATAAAACTTTAAAAAAAAAAAAAAAATTTAATTAATGAAAAAACGTATTTTTTATCACTGCAATCGTAACCCGGAATAGGTTGATGAAAACCGTACTAATTACGGGAAAACCGGAGTAGTTGGCAGGTATGCAGTCACTTCTGTGGACTGCTGCTAACGGTGCGTTCCATGAACCCCGGAAGTTAAAAGTCGGAGTTATGAGCGTTCCATTGATGAGGTCGGAAATAACGATGGCCACATTTCACGAAAGCTATTCCTGTGCTTGCCTTCTCTGAATATAAACAACTTATGGAAAAATATGCGCTCCTCCTGCAACATTTAAACAGGGTGGATGAAGAAGAAACACAAAGGCACTATTGCTAGTGATGTACAACGTATACAACAGTGTTTTTCAACCTTTTTTGAGCCAAGGCACATTTTTTGCGTTGAAAAAATGCGGAGGCACACCACCAGCAGACATCATTAAAAAACGAAACTCAGTTGACAGTAAAAAGTCGTTGTCACAATTGTTGGGTATGACTTTAAAGCATAACCAAGCATGCATCGATATATGCATCTTGTCTCAAAGTAGGTGTACTGTCACCACCTGTCACATCACACCCTGACTTATTTGGACTTTTTTGCTGTTTTCCTGTGTGTAGTATTTTACTTCTTGTTTTGCGCTCCTATTTTAATGGCTTTTTCTCTTTTTTTTGGTATTTTCCTGTAGCAGTTTCATGTCTTCCTTTGAGCGATGTTTCCCGCATCTACTTTGTTTTAGCAATCAATAAGATTTGAGTTGTTTTTATCCTTTGTGGGGACATTGTTGATTGTCATGTCATGTTCGGATGTACTTTGTGGACGCCGTCTTTGCTCCACAGTAAGTCTTTGCTGTCGTCCAGCATTCTGTTTTCGTTTACTTTGTAGCGAGTTCAGTTTTAGTTTCGTTCTGCATAGCCTTCCCGAAGCTTCAATGCCTTTTCTTAGGGGCACTCACCTTTTGTTTATTTTTGGTTTAAGCATTAGACACCTTTTTACCTGCACACTGCCTCCCGCTGTTTCCGACATCTACCGTATTTTCCGCACTATTAGCCGCACCTAAAAACCACAAATTTACTCAAAAGCTGACAGTGCGGCTTATAACCCGGTGCGCTTTATATATGGATTAATATTAAGATTCATTTTCATAAAGTTTCGGTCTCGCAACTACGGTAAACAGCCGCCATCTTTTTTCCCCGTAGAAGAGGAAGTGCTTCTTCTTCTACGCAAGCAACCGCCAAGGTAAGCACCCGCCCCCATAGAACAGGAAGCGCTTCTTCTTCTACTGTAAGCAACCACCCGCCCGCGTAGAAGAAGAAGAAGCGCGCGGATATTACGTTTCATTTCCTTTGTGTGTTTACATCTGTAAAGACCACAAAATGGCTCCTACTAAGCGACAGGTTTCCGGTTCATGAAAAGACGCAATCTCTCCATCCGCACACGGACTACTATTTCACAGCAACTGCCTAAAGACTTTCAAGAAAAGCTGGCTACTTTCCGTGCATATTGTAAAAACAAGATAGCTGAAAAAAAGATCCGGCCAGAGAACATTATCAACATGGACGAGGTTCCACTGACTTTTGATATTCCTGTGAACCGCACTGTGGATACAACGGGAGCACGTACGGTGAATATTCGCACCACAGGGAATGAGAAGTCATCCTTCACTGTGGTTCTAGCTTGCCATGCTAATGGCCAGAAACTTCCACCCATGGTGATATTCAAAAGGAAGACCTTGCCAAAAGAGACCTTTCCAGCCGGCGTCATCATAAAAGCTAACTCGAAGGGATGGATGGATGAAGAAAAGATGAGCGAGTGGTTAAGGTAAGTTTACGCGAAGAGGCCGGGTGGCTTTTTTCACGCAGCTCCGTCCATGTTGATATACGACTCCATGCGCGCCCACATCACGCTGGTTTTTAATATATTATTAAAGTTTGACTGACCTATCTGACTGTTTTTTTGACATTCCTTTAGCGCAGTTAGATGCGGCTTACAACACGGGGCGGCTTATAGGTGGACAAAGTTTTGAAATATGCCGTTCATTGAAGGCGCGGCTTATAACCCAGGGCGCCTTATGGTGCGGAAAATACGGTACAAAGCAATTAGCTACCTGCTACCACCTACTGATATGGAAGAGTATTACACGGTTACTCCGCCGAGCTCTAGACAGCACCGACACTCAACAACAACACATCATTTGCAGACTATAATTACTGCTTTGCAAAAAATATTTTTAACCGAAATAGGTGAAATTAGATAATCTTAAGCACAGTGGTTGAAAAACACTGGTATACAACACACGAAAACCTTTAACTTGCACTACAGTAATGTTACCATATATAAACGTTCAGCAATACATCTATGGCTGATTCAGTGTGACTATAAATAGTCAAAAGTGCAAGTAATGGATATTACAGAAGCTTCTATTATTGTTTACAATCAGAGCACCCATCTTTGAAGCTAACTCAGTGACTCTCTGACTTTCCGAGTACGGAATCAGAGATAGGGTGAGAAGCTCTGTCATCCGGGAGGAGCTCAAAGTAAAGCCGCTGCTCCTCCACATGGAGAGGAGCCAGATGAGGTGGTTCGGGCATCTGGTCAGGATGCCACCCGAACGCCTCCCTAGGGAGGTGTTTCGGGCACGTCCCACCGGTAGGAGGCCGCGGGGAAGACCCAGGACACGTTGGGAAGACTATGTCTCCCGGCTGGCCTGGGAACGCCTCGGGATCCCCCGGGAGGAGCTGGACGAAGTGGCTGGGGTAGAGATGCGCGGTTTGCGGACACAACCGCGGAGTCCGCGGATTATCCGCGGATCGGGCGGATGAAATTAAAAACAATAAGATTTTATCCGCTCGCGGGTCGGGTCGGGCGGATTAATTAGATATTTTTTTTATTTTTTTATTTTTTTTGCGGGTGGCAGTTAAACCAATTGGGAAATATATATACATAGTTAAATGTTGTTACCCACATACGAAAAACGAGCAGGCACCTGCTGCATATGCCACAACAGAAGAAAAAAAAAGAAAAGAGATGGACACTTTTACGGAGCGGAGAAGGGACGCCTCGCCGGGATCCGGGACCGAGGCCCCTTCCCCCGAGAGGGCCCCACCGGGAGCCGTAGCTGAGGCGATCCGCGAGAAGGGCCCGACGCACGTCCAGGGTCACTACCGCGCCCACCGCACCGACACCCCGCCTCGTCCGCTTTCGCAGTGCGCTCACGAAAGGGGTGGGGCTCACCCTGGTTGATATAGAGAGCAGGACGGTGGCCATGGAATTTCATTTAAGGTTTGTGATAAACCATCAAACTCATTCGTTAAAAGGACTCTATAGTAATATAAAGCAAATTTTTCTGGACATTATCATGCAAGAAAAGTTTATTTTTGGGATCGCGATCACCGCGTAATGATTTTTAAAGGTTGCATTACATTATTAACTGTCCCATGTGATCAGCCAGTGCGATTGGAAGTCCATGCTCAATTATTGCCTCCGTAAATAAAACTTCGGCATTTATCACATCCAAAGAATCTGTTTGGGCGACGAAAAACGTTGAAAGTTTTCCACTTGTATCGCTAGCAACGGCATTAGACTTGTGTTTTTTTGTCCCAACGTGGTCTTTTACATCGCTAATTCCTCCGTGTCCGATCGAAAAATCTTGTCTGCACAAGGTGCAATTCGCGTAGTTTTCACCCTTTTTGGAACGGATAATTATTCCCGGATAGGCTTTTGAATATTCTTCACGGAATGACTGCAGTTTTCTTTTCGGTTTAAGACTCGTTTGCGATTTTTCTCCGGCTGATTCCATGATCGTTCGCTCGTTTGGAAACAATGGCAACAGGTGCCTCGTGCTTGGCAGCGGTGCTATAAATAGCCTCGCGCATTTAAAAAAAAATTTTTTTTTTAATTAATGAAAAGGGTCCTTGAGGGTGCATGGGAGTTTGCCCAACCAGTCTACATGTGCTTTGTGGACTTGGAGAAGGCATTCGACCGTGTCCCTCGGGAAGTCCTGTGGGGAGTGCTCAGAGAGTATGGGGTTTCGGACTGTCTGATTGTGGCGGTCCGCTCCCTGTATGATCAGTGTCAGAGCTTGGTTCGCATTGCCGGCAGTAAGTCGGACACGTTTCCGGTGAGGGTTGGACTCCGCCAAGGCTGCCCTTTGTCACCGATTCTGTTCATAACTTTTATGGACAGAATTTCTAGGCGCAGTCAAGGCGTTGAGGGGATCCGGTTTGGTGGCTGCAGGATTAGGTCTCTGCTTTTTGCAGATGATTTGGTCCTGATGGCTTCATCTGGCCAGGATCTTCAGCTCTCACTGGATCGGTTCGCAGCTGAGTGTGAAGCGACTGGGATGAGAATCAGCACCTCCAAGTCCGAGTCCATGGTTCTCGCCCGGAAAAGGGTGGAGTGCCATCTCCGGGTTGGGGAGGAGATCTTGCCCCAAGTGGAGGAGTTCAAGTACCTCGGAGTCTTGTTCACGAGTGAGGGAAGAGTGGATCGTGAGATCGACAGGCGGATCGGTGCGGCGTCTTCAGTAATGCGGACGCTGTATCGATCCGTTGTGGTGAAGAAGGAGCTGAGCCGGAAGGCAAAGCTCTCAATTTACCGGTCGATCTACGTTCCCATCCTCACCTATGGTCATGAGCTTTGGGTTATGACCGAAAGGACAAGATCACGGGTACAAGCGGCCGAAATGAGTTTCCTCCGCCGGGTGGCGGGGCTCTCCCTTAGAGATAGGGTGAGAAGCTCTGTCATCCGGGGGGAGCTCAAAGTAAAGCCGCTGCTCCTCCGCATCGAGAGGAGCCAGATGAGGTGGTTCGGGCATCTGGTCAGGATGCCACCCGAGCGCCTCCCTAAGGAGGTGTTTAGGGCATGTCCGACCGGTAGGAGGCCACGAGGAAGACCCAGGACACGTTGGGAAGACTATGTCTCCCGGCTGGCCTGGGAACGCCTCGGGATCCCCCGGGAGGAGCTGGACGAAGTGGCTGGGGAGAGGGAAGTCTGGGCTTCCCTGCTTAGGCCGCTGCCCCCGCGACCCGACCTCGGATAAGCGGAAGAAGATGGATGGATGGATGGATAATGAAAAACCGTATTTTTTATCACTGCAACCGTAACCCGGAATAGGTTGATGAAAACCGTACTAATTACGGGAAAACCGGAGTAGTTGGCAGGTATGTATATTCCGCTCTACCCCAGTATAAAAATAATAATAAAAAAACAAAAAAACTAAACTTTTTTTTTTAAACTTGGAACTTCCTGCTGGCCGGATTTTGGACACTGGCGAGCCGGATCCTGCCCGCGGGCCGTAGTTTGGGGACCCCTGGTCTAAACTATTGTTTTATCCGATTGCTTGATTAATTGAACAAAGTAATCATCTTGATTAGTAAAATAAATGATAGCTGCAGTCAGACGTGTTTTAATCCTTGAATTACACACAATAAAAGGCTAGTGCGGGTTTTTTTTGGTGTGTTATGTGCGGCTTTACCTCAACAAATCAGACCAACCTGAAGGTGATGACATGTGCATGTGGGTCTTTCTAAAAAAAAAAAGGGAACAAACAACCAAAGAAAACCTAACAAATAACTGGTTAAAAATGTTTCCTTTTTGTAGGAGCAGGCCACAAATAGATTTGGACCACAACAAATAGCCTGTTAGATGGCGGTATGCATCGTAACTCCTCTTCTTAACTCAGCTCAGCTTCATTCGTAGAGAATAAGAAGTAGGGGATTAGTGTTGCCAACTTTGCAGCTATATTGCTATATTTAGTGAGTATTCAAATCCCTCTACATACTAGTCAAGTTTGGTCGTCTTTTTGGACCTCCGTCAAAAAGACTAAATTACCCAACATCTTTGACAGTCAAAACATCATCAAGACAATCCACATGTTGTATTATTCAAGTGATCCAAACACAGAAGTGAAACAAAATATATTAAGGACATACTTCTGTATTTTGGTAGTTATGCTGTCAACATTTAACAAGATTTCTTCAACTTGGACTTGAAAGCATAAATAGTAGTGATGGGTCCGGCAACACCGATGCATCGGCGCATGCGTCGAGCTCATAGAGCGAAACCCTGTGTCGGTGCGCGTACCGCTTTTAGAAAGTCACGTGACCGATCATGAGCTGTTTTGGTCACGTGACCGATACGCCAACTGTGTCGCCTCCTCTGTGCCCTGTGAGCGGCTCTTTTCTACAGCCGGAGAAATAATAACTAAGAAGAGAAATCGTCTAAAATGTAAAACGTCGGAAAAACTTTATTTTTTATTTTTTATTTTTTATAAAAATGTGTAAAAAAATAAAATTAAAAAAATTCCCAGTCCACAATCATCCACAACACGTTCTCTTAGATTTCCATGTTATGATACATGTTCACATTATTTATTGACTGTATCTAAAAAAGATAAAAATATATTTTTATTTAAATGAAGATATGAAATAATCCTAAATGAAATATTTATATTATTGTATATACTAGGGCAGGGGTCACCAACGCGGTGCCCGCGGTCACCAGGTAGCCCGTAAGGACCAGATCAGTTGCCCGCTGGCCTGTTCTAAAAATAGCTCAAAGAGCAGCACTTACCAGTGAGCTGCCTCTATTTTTTAAATTTTATTTATTTACTAGCAAGCTGGTCTCGCTTTGCTCCACATTTTTAATTCTAGAAGAGACAAAACTCAAATAGAATTTGAAAATCCAAGAAAATATTTTAAAGACTTGGTCTTCACTTGGAATAAGCGGTAGAAAATGGATGGATGGATGGGTCTTCACTTGTTTAAATAAATTCATTTATTTTTTACTTTGCTTCTTATTACTTTTAGAAATACAATTTTAGAGAAAAAATACAACCTTAAAAATGATTTTAGGATTTTTAAACAAATATACCTTTTTACCTTTTAAATTTCTTCCTCTTCTTTCCTGACAATTTAAATCAATGTTCAAGTATTTTTTTTTTTTATTATTGTAAAGAATAATAAATATTTTGGCTTCTGGTTTTTCGCCGAAGAATATTTGTGAAATATTTCTTCAAACTTCCTATGATTAAAATTCAAAAAAATTATTCTGGCAAATCTAGAAAATCTGTAGAATCAAATTTAAATCTTATTTCAAAGTATTTTGAATTTCTTTTAAGATTTTTGTTCTGGAAAATCTAGAAGAAATACTGATTTGTCTTTGTTAGAAATATAGCTTGGTCCAATTTGTTAAATATTCTAACAAAGTGCAGATTGGATTTTAGCCAATTTAAAACATGTCATCAAAATTCTAAAATGTATCTTAATCAGGAAAAATGACTAATGATGTTCCATAAATTATTTTTTTAATTTTTTCAAAAAGATTCAAATTAGCTAGTTTTTCTCTTCTTTTTGTCGGTTGAATTTTGAAATTTAAAGAGTCGAAATATAAGATAAACTATGTTTCAAAATTTTATTTTAATTTTTTTCGTGTTTTCTCCTCTTTTAAACCGTTCAATTAAGTGTTTTTTTTCATCATTTATTCTCTACAAAAAACCTTCCGTAAAAGGAAAAAAAAAATGTACGACGGAATGACAGACAGAAATACCCATTTTTTATATATATATAAATGTATTTATTTAGCTATTCTTGTTTAAATCACACTTATGTGTAACTTACAAATGACAATATATTTATTTATTGAAGTGTGTATCAAACTGGTAGCCCTTCGCATTAATCAGTACCCAAGAAGTAGTTTTTGGTTTCAAAAAGGTTGGTGACCCCTGTACTAGGGCATCAAATCAGTGTCAGTTGAGTCGGTCCATAGGTTGCCTGTAGGGATTTTTAATGTCCAGCAGATGTCAGTATTTAGTGACACAGTATCGACACAGTATCAATACAGTTTTGCAATGTGTCGAAACGCTTCATGACGCCTCATAAACCCATCACTAATAAATAGTATAAACACTTTTAACAGTACTAAACAATTCCAATAGATAACATTGGTGTCATTACCTTTTTGTGGCTAAAATCCGAAAAACGTTGAAAGTTTTCCACTTGTATCGCTAGCAACGGCATTAGACTTGTGTTTTTTTGTCCCAACGTGGTCTTTTACATCGCTAATTCCTCCGTGTCCGATCGAAAAATCTTGTCTGCACAAGGTGCAATTCGCGTAGTTTTCACCCTTTTTTTTTAAATTAATATTAGATATATAACAACGGGCGGATGGCGGGCGGGTGCAGTTCTGATCAAACGTTACATCGGGTGGATGGCGGATGGTTGACGACTTTCTGACGCGGTTGCGGATGAAATAAATTGCCTATCCGCGCATCTCTAGGCTGGGGAGAGGGAAGTCTGGGCTTCCCTGCTTAGGCTGCTGCCCCCGCGACCCGACCTCGGATAAGCGGAAGAAGATGGATGGATGGATTTTGAACTGCGTGATTAAAGCGAGGAAAACCTGCGTAATTGTGCTCATTGAAACGTGCACTGTGCATCAACATTTCGTCTTCATTTTACAATGTTGACAGTTTTGTTGCAACTACGACAAGAAGTTACCTTCAGTGTGAAACACATATCGACTCTTATAAACAGCTTCCAGTTGTTGTCGATGTCGCTCCTTCTCTTCTCTCGTTCGACAAAGTTCCTCTTCGTAAGACGCTATCATTTTTCTATGCAGCTTCTCTCATGCTCCATTAGATCCCAGTCTGTGGAATTCTCTCCCTGACCACCTGAGGGCACCACAGACTGTGGATGATTTAAAAAAAAAAGCTTAAAAACCCTTCTTTTAAAATAAAAAAAAGCCTTTTTATAGATGTACCGTATTTTCCGCACTATTAGCCGCACCTAAAAACCACAAATTTTCTCAAACGCTGACAGTGCGGCTTATAACCCGGTGCGCTTTATATATGGATTAATATTAAGATTCATTTTCATAAAGTTTAGGTCTCGCAACTACGGTAAACAGCCGCCATCTTTTTTCCCCGTAGAAGAGGAAGCGCTTCTTCTTCTACGGTAAGCAACCGCCAAGGTAAGCACCCGCCCCCATAGAAGAGGAAGCGCTTCTTCTTCTACTGTAAGCAACCACCCGCCCCCGTAGAAGAAGAAGCGCGCGGATATTACATTTCATTTCATTTGTGTGTTTACATCTGTAAAGACCACAAAAAGGCTCCTATTAAAAGACACGCATACAACGCAGAATTCAAACTCAAGGCAATAAGTCACGCAGTAGAACACGGAAATAGAGCAACAGCAAGAGAATTGAACATAAATGGTGCGTAGGTAGAGGAAGCAACAAGATGACCTGCGCCACTAAGACAGGGAGACAGCGCCGGACGACATACGCCAACATCTGCCAGTGGATTGTAAATGCCTGGGCGGATATATCGCTCTCAACTGTGGTCCGAGCTTTCCGGAAGGCAGGATTCACGGAACTGCTGGACAACAACAGCGACATTGACTCTGATGACTTCCACCAGACGGAGCCGGCCATTTTGGATGCCGTATTCGCCCAACTTTTTAATTCAGACACTGAAGAAGAATTTGAGGGATTTATGGATGAGGAATAACTTCAGAAAGTGAGCTTTAAATGTTTATTTTGTGTGTTGTGTGACATTAACGTTCGAGCAACGTTGAGTTATTGATGTTGCTATTGCTCTGCACTAATTTGAGTGTTACTATTTTTGTGATTGCACATTTGCACATTACATTTTGGGGGTGAACAGAGTTGTTAGAACGCTGGTTTGTAATATATTACCGTATTTTCCGCACTATAAGGCGCACCTAAAAACCACAAATTTTCTCAAAAGCTAACAGTGCGCCTTATAACCCGGTGCGCTTTATATATGGATAAATATTAAGATTCATTTTCATAAAGTTTAGGTCTCGCAACTACGGTAAACAGCCGCCATCTTTTTTCCCCGTAGAAGAAGCGCGCGGTGCATGCTGGGATATGTGACGTTTCATTTCCATTTGTGTGTTTATGTAAAGACCCCAAAATGGCTCCTATTAAGTGTGTTGTCTGTCTAATTATAAATAATGCAGACGAGGCGTGTTAACTGAGTTCTCAACGTTTACTCGCAGCGTGCTCATAACCACATTCTAACTGCCAGCATACAACAACGCTTCTCAGGGCTACCGCGCATGCTCGTAACTATCGTTGCATGCTGGGTAGTGTAGTTGTTATATTTGCTAGCTCATAACAGCACATTGAGAGACACGCTTACGCGCTTAATTCAATACTCGCCGTCATTCCGGGTGGATTGACAAAAGACCTCCAGCCGCTAGATATTGGTGTCAACAGGGCATTCGAAGCTAGACTGCTAACTGCGTGGGAACAATGGATGACAGAAGGCGAACACACCTTCACTAAGACGAGGAGGCAGCGCCAGACGACGCCAACATCTGCCAGTGGATCGTAAATTTGCCCAACTTTTCACTTCGGACACCGAAGACGAAGGATTTACGAATGAAGAATAACTTCAGAAAGTGAGCGCTATGTTTATTTTGTGTGTTGTGACATTAACGTTCGAGCAACATTATGTTGCTATTGCTCTGCACTATTTAGAATTTTACTATGTTTGTGATTGCACATTTGCGTACATTTTGGGAGTGAACAGAGTTGTTAGAACGCTGGTTTTTAATATATTATTAAAGTTTGACTGACCTATCTGACTGTTTTTTTGACATTCCCTTTAGCGCAGCGTAGGCGCGGCTTATAGTCCGGGGCGGCTTATTGGTGGACAAAGTTATCCATCTCCATCCATCCATCTTCTTCCGCTTATCCGAGGTCGGGTCGCGGGGGCAGCAGCCTAAGCAGGGAAGCCCAGACTTCCCTCTCCCCAGCCACTTCGTCCAGCTCCTCCCGGTGGATCCCGAGGCGTTCCCAGGCCAGCCGGGAGACATAGTCTTCCCAACGTGTCCTGGGTCTTCCCCGTGGCCTCCTACCGGTCGGACGTGCCCGAAACACCTCCCGAGGGAGGCGTTCGGGTGGCATCCTGACCAGATGCCCGAACCACCTCATCTGGCTCCTCTCGATATGGAGGAGCAGCGGCTTTACTTTGAGCTCCCCCCGGATGGCAGAGCTTCTCACCCTATCTCTAAGGGAGAGCCCCGCCACCCGGCGGAGGAAACTCATTTCGGCCGCTTGTACCCGTGATCTTGTCCTTTCGGTCATGACCCAAAGCTCATGACCATAGGTGAGGATGGGAACGTAGATCGACCGGTAAATCGAGAGCTTTGCCTTCTGGCTCAGCTCCTTCTTCACCACAACGGATCGATACAGCGTCCGCATTACTGAAGATGCCGCACCGATCCGCCTGTCGATCTCACGATCCACTCTTCCCTCACTCGTGAACAAGACTCCGAGGTACTTGAACTCCTCCACTTGGGGCAAGATCTCCTCCCCAACCCGGAGATGGCACTCCACCCTTTTCCGGGCGAGAACCATGGACTCGGATTTGGACAAAGTTATGAAATATGTAATTCATTGAAGGTGCGGCTAATAATCCGGTGCGCCTTATAGTGCGGAAAATACGGTATTAAAGTTTGACTGACCTATCTGACTGTTTTTTTGACATTCCCTTTAGCGCAGCGTAGGCGCGGCTTATAACCCGGGGCGGCTTATAGGTGAACAAAGTTTTGAAATATGCCATTCATTGAAGGTGCGGCTAATAACCCGGGGATGCCACCCGAACGCCTCCCTAGGGAGGTGTTTCGGGCACGTCCGACCGGTAGGAGGCCACGGGGAAGACCCAGGACACGTTGGGAAGACTATGTCTCCCGGCTGGCCTGGGAACGCCTCGGGATCCCCCGGGAGGAGCTGGACGAAGTGGCTGGGGAGAGGGAAGTCTGGGCTTCCCTGCTTAGGCTGCTGCCCCCGCGACCCGACCTCGGATAAGCGGAAGAAGATGGATGGATGGATTTTGAACTGCGTGATTAAAGCGAGGAAAACCTGCGTAATTGTGCTCATTGAAACGTGCACTGCGCATCAACATTTCGTCTTCATTTTTACAATGTTGACAGTTTTGTTGCAACTACGACAAGAAGTTACCTTCAGTGTGAAACACATATCGACTCTTATAAACAGCTTCCAGTTGTTGTCGATGTCGCTCCTTCTCGTCTCTCGTTCGACAAAGTTCCTCTTCGTAAGACGCTATCGTTGTTTCAAACAGCGCGGATATTTCGTCAGCCGCCGCCATTAGTCGCTCCTTCACCAACTCTTTTAACATTTTGAATGTTTTTTTTTTAACTCGATTACACTTTCTTCGCCTTTGTCTCGCGTCGTCTTGAAACGTTGCTAACTTCCGCCTTTTTCTTCTTCGACGGGAGTTTCGCCGCAGCTCAATCGTTCGTGACATTACATTGCTGCCACCTGGCGGCATTTTCTATAACATGGACCATTACATAAATGAAAATCAGCATGGATTTCGATCAAATAGAAATAGGTCTACGAGCTTAGCCATCGTGAACATTATTGAAGAGATTACAACTGCATTTGGTCAAAATAAATACACAATAGGAGTGTTTATTGATTTAAAGAAGGCACTATAGATCATACTTGCCAACCTTGAGACCTCCGATTTCGGGAGGTGGGTGGGGGGGCGTGGTTGAAGGCGTGGTTAAGAGGGGAGGAGTATATTGACAGCTAGAATTCACCAAGTCAAGTATTTCATATATATATATATATATATATATATATATATATATATATATATATATATATATATATGTATGTGTGGGGGAAAAAAATCACAAGACTATTTCATCTCTACAGGCCTGTTTCATGAGGGGGGTACCCTCAATCGTCAGGAGATTTTAATGGGAGCATTCGCATACCATGGTTTATATAGGGCACAGAGTGGGTGGGTACAGGCTGGCCTAGGGGCGTGGTGATTGGTTCATGTGTTACCTAGGAGGTGTTTCCGTCTATGGCGGCATGTTGTTACAATTTCGCTGCGCTTGTTGAGGGATGACAGGTCTGGACGGTAGTTAATAAACAGTTTCTCTTTCAAGCATAGGTTGCATCTTTTATTACCACTATTGTAAGGTGTGCTGGATGCAAGAATTTGCCATGTTATTGAATATTCAACATTATTGTCTTTGAGGTCCCAAATGTGTTTGCTGAGTTCTGTGGTATTTCGCAGGTTTTTGTTCCTGAAAGAAGCCTTGTGGTTGTTCCATCTGGTTTTAAATTCACCCTCGGTTAATCCTACATATGTGTCGGATGTGTTAATGTCCTTGCGTATTACCTTAGATTGGTAGACAACTGATGTTTGTAAGCATCCCCCGTTGAGGGGGCAATCAGGTTTCTTTCGACAGTTACATGCTTTGTTGGTTTTGGAGTCATTCTGACTGGGGGTCGACGGCTCATTTGCAATTGTTTTGTTGTGGTTTGAGATGATTTGTCGTATATTGTTCATGCAGCTGTAGCTCAATTTGATGTTGTTCTTGTTGAATACTTTTCTTAGGTTGTTGTCTTCTTAACCACGCCTTTCCCAAAGACAACAACCTAAGAAAAGTATTCAACAAGAACAACATCAAATTGAGCTACAGCTGCATGAACAATATACGACAAATCATCTCAAACCACAACAAAACAATTGCAAATGAGCCGTCGACCCCCAGTCAGAACGACTCCAAAACCAACAAAGCATGTAACTGTCGAAAGAAACCTGATTGCCCCCTCAACGGGGGATGCTTACAAACATCAGTTGTCTACCAATCTAAGGTAATACGCAAGGACATTAACACATCCGACACATATGTAGGATTAACCGAGGGTGAATTCAAAACCAGATGGAACAATCACAAGGCTTCTTTCAGGAACAAAAACCTGCGAAATACCACAGAACTCAGCAAACACATTTGGGACCTCAAAGACAATAATGTTGAATATTCAATAACATGGCAAATTCTTGCATCCAGCACACCTTACAATAGTGGTAATAAAAGATGCAACCTATGCTTGAAAGAGAAACTGTTTATTATCTACCATCCAGACCTGTCATCCCTCAACAAGCGCAGCGAAATTGTAACAACATGCCGCCATAGACGGAAACCCCTCCTAGGTAACACATGAACCAATCACCACGCCCCTAGGCCAGCCTGTACCCACCCACTCTGTGCCCTATATAAACCATGGTATGCGAATGCTCCCATTAAAATCTCCTGACGATTGAGGGTACCCCCCTCATGAAACAGGCCTGTAGAGATGAAATAGTCTTGTGATTTTTTTCCCCCACACATACATATATATATATATATATATATATATATACATCCTGAAAATATGCAAACAAAAGTGTGTTTGGATAATTGATACTTCAAACTTGCATAAATAAATATTAAGGAATACAACATAACTTGGCTTCTGAGAGCTTCAAAATGTAATGAATAAAATGCTAAAGTTGTTGATAAACAAGCAATTATTTTAATAATTAAATACGGTCATTTTAAATGAATTATTATAATAATTTAAAATGAATTATTTCAAATATCTTTATTTTAATGTATATTTCTATGGCTGGATGTAATAAGGAGTCAGAAAAAATAAAAAAATAAAAATACAATTAATTTTGATGTTTTTAGCAAAATATAGTAAAAATTTATTTAGTTGTTTTTTTTAAATTAATAAATATATTTATTTGTAGGTAAGATAAACATAATAATACAATTTATCTCTAGTCTGGATGATTTAGTTCTTGTCACCCTGTTGTCCTCCCGTTGTGAAAAAAGGCTGTCCTCACTCAGGTCCGCATGGAGCTGGAGGGGGCGTATTTGTCCCGGGAGGTTTTCGGGAGAGGCACTGAATTTCGGGAGTCTCCCGGAAAATTCGGGAGGGTTGGCAAGTATGCTATAGATCATCAAATTCTCATTTCTAAAATATATACTAGAAGTAGAAGCATTTAAGTCCCATCTTAAAACTCATTTGTATACTCTAGCCTTTAAATAGACCCCCTTTTTAGACCAGTTGATCTGCCGTTTATTTTATTTTCTGCTCTGCACAGGTCCGGTGGCCATGGATGAAGTGCTGGCTGTCCAGAGTCGGGACCCGGGGTGGACCGCTCGCCTGTGCATCGGTTGGGGACTTCTCTGCGCTGCTGACCCGTCTCACTATTATGTTAGATCCACTATGGACTGGACTTTCACTATTATGTTAAATCCACTATGGACTGGAATTTCACTATTATGTTAGATCCACTATGGACTAGACTCTCACACTATTATGTTAGATCCACTATGGACTGGACTCTCACACTATTATGTTAGATCCACTATGGACTGGACTCTCACTATTATGTTAGATCCACTATGGACTGGACTTTCACTATTATGTTAAATCCACTATGGACTGGACTTTCACTATTATGTTAGATCCACTATGGACTAGACTCTCACACTATTATGTTAGATCCACTATGGACTGGACTCTCACACTATTATGTTAGATCCACTATGGACTGGACTCTCACTATTATGTTAGATCCACTATGGACTGGACTCTCACTATTATGTTAGATCCACTATGGACTGGACTTTCACTATTATGTTAGATCCACTATGGACTGGACTCTCTCACTATTATGTTAGATCCACTATGGACTAGACTCTCACACTATTATGTTCGATCCACTATGGACTGGACTTTCACTATTATGTTAGATCCACTATGGACTGGACTCTCACTATTATGTTAGATCCACTATGGACTAGACTCTCACACTATTATGTTCGATCCACTATGGACTGGACTCTCACTATTATGTTAGATCCACTATGGACTGGACTTTCATTATTATGTTAGATCCACTATGGACTGGACTCTCTCACTATTATGTTAGATCCACTATGGACTAGACTCTCACACTATTATGTTCGATCCACTATGGACTGGACTCTCACTATTATGTTCGATCCACTATGGACTGGACTCTCACTATTATGTTAGATCCACTATGGACTGGACTTTCACTATTATGTTAGATCCACTATGGACTAGACTCTCACACTATTATGTTAGATCCACTATGGACTGGACTCTCACACTATTATGTTAGATCCACTATGGACTGGACTCTCACACTATTATGTTAGATCCACTATGGACTGGACTCTCACTATTATGTTAGATCCACTATGGACTGGACTCTCACACTATTATGTTAGATCCACTATGGACTGGACTCTCACTATTATGTTAGATCCACTATGGACTGGACTCTCACACTATTATGTTAGATCCACTATGGACTGGACTCTCACTATTATGTTAGATCCACTATGGACTGGACTCTCACTATTATGTTAGATCCACTATGGACTGGACTTTCACTATTATGTTAAATCCACTATGGACTGGACTTTCACTATTATGTTAGATCCACTATGGACTGGACTCTCACACTATTGTGTTAGATCCACTATGGACTGGACTCTCACACTATTATGTTAGATCCACTATGGACTGGACTCTCACTATTATGTTAGATCCACTATGGACTGGACTTTCACAATATTATGCTAGACCCACTCGACGACCATTGCATCTGGTCTCCCCTAGAGGGGGGGTTTCCCACATCTGCGGTCCTCGCCAAGGTTTCTCATAGTCATTCACATTGACATCCCACTGGGTTGTGAGTTTTTCCTTGCTCTTATGTGGGATCTGAACCGAGGATGTCGTTGTGGCTTGTGCAGCCCTTTGAGACACTTGTGATTTAGGGCTATATACATAAACATTGATTGATTGATTGATACTTATGGAGTTAGAGTAGTTGCACTGGACTGGTTAATCAGCTATTTACAACAACGACAGCAATATGTTGAGATCGATGATCATTGATTGAATGAATGTATGAATATATGAATATTGAATGTGGAATTCCACAAGGTTCGATTTTAGGACCCAAACTTTTTATTTGATATATAAATGATATTTGTGAGGTTGCGAACCTTTTACAGTACGTATTATTCGCAGACGATACAATTATACTGTTCAGGAGATGACTTGAAAATCTTAGCCGATAATATTGGAGAGGAAATGGTTAAACTAAAATTGTGGTTTGATGTAAATAAATTATCTTTAAATTCGGAAAAGACTAAATTCATGCTATTCAGTAATAAAAGAAAGATAGAAGTTAGTTTATCCATAAACAATGGATAAACTAACTCCTTTAAGGAGGTTGTCACAGAAGTAAACAAGGTAGGAGTCGAACTTTCACATAACCAATTATAATAATAATTAAAGCTGCAAGCAGCGTTGGACGGGCCCGCGTATTAGGCAGGTGCTGGTCGTAAGTGTCCCAATACTTTTGTCTACTTTTAGTCTGAAGTGTCCCAAGACTTTTGTCTAGTGTACCTACCTTGTCTGCATTGTGTGGGCACGTTGGTGCTTCCTGCTTTTGAGCAGCCATCTTAAAAAAACAGCACCGCAGGAGCATCAGTGCAGCGGGTCTTTGAAGGGTCATAAAATCAAAACCGGAGCAGGTATTAAAAATCCCATCTATACTTTTAATCACAAGGGTTTTTTCTGTCACCTGTGTTATTTTGAAGGCGAAACGACAAACGCGCTCAGAGGAGATAGATTTTGAAGGAAGGTGACCGGTTTTTACAAAAATGTTGTTTTGAAGGGGGAATAGCAAACTTCCTGTTGATTTTTGCTGGGGGTTGTCAATTTATGAAATGTAGGTCTAAGTGAGACCTACATTGAGGTTTTTGTTTAATGTCTCTCCGACCTTCCCAGTGGGAGTTACAGGCAGTTTTGTCATTTATTTCTTCCGAGGAGCAGTTTTTTGTGCGATTAACAAAAAAATTGCTGTAGAGCACAATTTTAAGATTTGGGGTTAGGTTTTTTCATTAGATCACAGTTTTAGCCAGTCCTGATGTGTGTGTTCAGTTTGGTGAGTTTTGAAGCATGTTAAGGGGGTCAAATTACAGCTCAAAGAGGCAAAAGTGACTGTTTTTAGTACTTTTTTGTCTTGAAGGGGGAATTGCCAACTTCCTGTAGATTTTAGCCCGAAGATGTACAATTGAAAAATGTATGTCTAAGTCAGACCTACATGAAGGTTTTTGTTTCATGTTTTTCCGACATTCCTAGTGGGAGTTACAGGCAGTGTACTTTTTTTGTTTTTATAGGGGGCGCTAGAGCGCAATTTTAATTTTTGAGGTTCGTTTTTTATAAAAAAAGGCAATTTTCGCAGGTCCTGATGTGTGGGTCAAATTTGGTGAGTTTTGAAGCATGTTAAGTGGGTCAAATTAGTGGTCAAAGAGGCGGCGGAAGAAGAAAGAAAGAAAGAAAGAAAGAAAGAATAATAAAACCTTACAATAACAATAGGTCCTTATGTCCCATTGCATAAGGACTCCCTGTGGGAGTCCTTTTGCAATGGGCCATTGCGGGCCCTAATTATTATAATAATATGTACTCATATATATATATATATATATATATATATATATATATATATATATATATATATATATATATATATATATATATATATATATATATATATATATATTTCTCATAGTCATTCACATCGACGTCCCACTGGGGTGAGTTTTTCCTTGCCCTTATGTGGGCTTTGTACCGAGGATGTCGTTGTGGCTTGTGCAGCCCTTTGAGACACTTGTGATTTAGGGCTATATAAATAAACATTGATTGATTGATTGATTGACATATATGTATATATATATATATATACTGTATATATATATATATATATATATATATATATATATATATGTATATATATATATATATATACATATATATATATATATATAAATATATATATATATCTAAAAAAAAAAAAAAAAAATATATATATATATATATATATATATATATATATATATATATATATATATATGGTCGAGGTGTCTGTGGTTTATCCGTTGTACAGTGCTCAATACCGCGGTAGAGCGGGATATACGTTAGGTCAGGAAAAAAACACAGAGGCTGTTTCATCCCAACAAGCCTGTTTCGCAGGTTTCTCTGCTCTTTAGGGGTGAGAAAATCCCCGGAAGAGGGGGTAAAAATCCCCTAAACAGTAGGGAAACCTGCAAAACAGGCTTGTAGGGATGAAATAGCCTCTGTGTTTTTTCCTGACCTAACATATATATATATATATATATATATATATATATATATATATATATATATATATATATATATATATATATATATATATATATATATATATATATATATATATCCACAAAGTTTGGACACCCCTGCTATAAACTGATGTCGGGAGGAGAATCTTAAAGAAGGATCTTACGGTGTTCACTAAGACACATTTGCTACGTCAACTAATCATACTCGTAACTACAATTTTTACTTGCAAATTAATGAATAACTATTAGTCCAGAAACAGCTCTTACCTCAAAACACTCATAAAATTGTGTTTATTATTAAATACTATTATTAATATTATTATTATATTATATTATTATTATATTATATCATAATATATATTATAAAATTATAATATAATATTATATATTATATTATTATTATTATTATTATTATTATTATTATTGTGTTCATTCATTGTGTTTATATCGAACAAACCTTTAGAATTACTGTATTGAAAATGTGAGCAACTTGAGATACGCAGACATTGCAGTGGTTGCTGAAAAATAATTACACAAAATGAAAATAAATGTGTTGGATTTTTTGCCGATCATGATAAGCAATTTGGAAGAATATATAATCCATCCATCCATTTTCTTGCGCTTGTAGTTTCTTTTGAATGAAACAACACCAAACTATTTTTTTTAAAAGAGGCTTCGACCAAATGACGCCGCCGTTGTTATACACTCCGATACAGTAGATGGCGGTATGTCATTAAACCAAACAGAAAAAGAAGAAGAAAGACGGAAGTCAGCAACGCAATCACTGCCATAGACATCTTATAAGTAGACGCAGCATATGCTGCTGTGACGCGAGAAATTCGACCGCCATCTTGAAGTGGTGATGAGGAGCCGGCGAGCAGCCTAAACTGACAGTTGACAGGTAGAAAACAAAGATATTGTTCAGCCTTTTCCTGCTCAAATGAGCGGACTGTTGAAAATAGGAATCGGGGGATTACTTTTCTCGAGTAAGATTTAACATTAACGTACTATTGGTTGTATTTTGTGAAAAGAATATTACCACAGAGTTGAGAAGTAGCAAAGATCTTCAATAGTACTGAAATCGTAGCCGCTAGCAAACAAGAGTATGACCATAATAGAATTGCTTGTCAATTAAATGAATTACATTTAAACATGTCATACTTGAATAACATAAAGTTGAAATAAATGATGAAGATAAAGATTGTAAAAGCCAACAGGGGTAAAAGTTAGGACCACAGTCCAGATTGTGTAGGGGGGCGGGTATATAAAGATATAAAGACTTTCAGGTCAATATATGTTTATGTTTAAGTATTTGGCAGATGCTTTTATCCAAAGCGACATACATACAAAATACATATAAAACAATCACTGTAAACACGATCATTTAAGGGAAGAATGTAATACAAAATATCAATACAAAGTGTCAAGACAGAATAAACTCTCTGCTGCTGCAGCAACAGAGATACAGTCTATAAGATATATAGATATCTAATGTATTCATACATTGTTTATGTAGGATATACGCATGTATATATAACCTAATCATATTGTTTCTTCAATTTAAAAATAGCTGATCGTTTTTTTACCCCTTCTCTGGGATTATATTCCCAGTTTTGATCTCG
Source organism: Nerophis lumbriciformis (assembly GCF_033978685.3). NCBI lineage: Eukaryota > Metazoa > Chordata > Actinopteri > Syngnathiformes > Syngnathidae > Nerophis > Nerophis lumbriciformis. Next base: position 5,266,069 of record NC_084550.2, read on the forward strand.
GACGTCGATCTGCTCACTTATAGCATATAAAAAAATTCTATTACTGTTAAGCAAACTATGAATAATAAAACATGTGTCATTTATCATAGCTACACGTATGACAAAAAAGCGCGTGAAGATCAGTGGTATTCAGTGAATTAAATGCGCTGACAGTTCATTGCTCCTGCCAAATGACTTGGTCGTTTTTTTAAATGACAAAAGAAAAAAAATCAGCACAAATTGTTTTTTAGGTTAACGTTGTCTATATTGTGCTACTGAGTCATGATGAACTTGTGTACACATTTATTGCAGGATATAGGACGTTTTTTTGAAAGCCTTCAAAGAGATTTTAAGGCTCCGGCCCCCTCCGAGAAGGACAAGTGGTAGAAAATGTTTGGGAAAATATTTTAGTTGGTGGAATAATACTAATATTGGTAAATAATACGAAATGAAATATCTCAAGGGGGTTAGGTTAGAATAGTTCTTCTCAAATATGTCTCGCTTGAAACCTCGCGTCCAAAAAGCTGTGCACCTAAAAACATGCTCATTGAAGTCCTTCATCTTGACTTGGTGGTTTTTTTAAATGACAAAAGGAAAAAATCAGCACAAATTGTTTTATAGGTTAAAGTTGTCTATATTGTGCTACTGAGTTAATGTTGCTGATAAAAGTTTTTTTTTAATTTTTTTTTTTTTTAATTAATTTTTATTTTATTTTTCAGTACCAAATGGTTCAAGTCGGTCAAAAAATTGTTATGGTTTAAATAAGGAATATTATTTTATTTTTATTTTAGGTAAATGCATGCACTTTAAGTTGTTTCTGTTACAGTCTAAACAACTGTTATTCTTTGTCGCAACTTGATCTATATAACTTCTATATACTTCTATCTATATTACTTATTCCTTTAATGTTAAAGGTTAATGTTTCTTTAAAGCATGGAATTCTCTAAAGAAAGACTTAAAAAGTTGCAAGAATATCTTTGAATTTAAAAAGAGTTACAAAAAGAGACAACTGGAATTATATCAAACTGATTTTTTATTTTGATTGGACGTGTCATTGGGAAAATGCTTAAACGAAAATTCTTTCTTTCTTTCTTTAGTTTATTTGGAACATGAACACACTTACATCATAATACATCACACAATTTCATATCATTTCATTTTACATCATGCCCGAAAAGGAGTAGGAAGAAGCAAAGCTTATTTAATCCTACCCCTTTCCCACTTCAAGCGTTTACAAATATATAGAATCATTTACTGACCTTTTTATATAATAAAATAACATCTATGAATTAGTATACAACAGTTTTGTAATATGTAATTAATTAATTAATTCAGTCATTATTAACATACTGAGATGAAGAATATCTTATTTTCAATAAGGTTGAAAGTATTTCTCATAATTCTTCTTTTTTGTACTCTGTAAGCACTATTATTTTGAACAACCTCTTAAACTGGATCGTATCAGTACAATTTTTAACTTCTTTACTTAATCCATTCCATAATTTAATTCCACATACTGATATGCTAAAAGTTCTAAGTGTTGTACGTGCATATAAATGTTTTAAATTATTTTTTCCTCTAAGGTTATATTTCTCCTCTTTAGTTGAGAAGAATTGTTGTACATTCTTTGGTAGCAGGTTATAGTTTGCTTTGCACATCATTTTAGCTGTTTGCAATTTTACCAAATCACCAAACTTTAATATTTCTGACTTAATAAATAAATGGTTTGTGTGTTCTCTATATCCAACATGATGTATTATTCTAACTGATCTTTTTTTGTAACACGGTTAGCGAATGTAGCGCACATTTGTAGTTATTTCCCCATATTTCTGCACAATAACTCAGATATGGTAACACTAGCGAGCAGTAGAGAATATGTAGTGATTTTTGGCCCAGGACATATTTTGCTTTATTCATTATTGAAATGTTTTTTGCCACCTTATGTTGTATGTTTTGTATATGAGATTTCCAGTTCATTTGATCATCTATTAATACTCCCAAAAATCTAGTTTCTTTTACCCTTTCTATGTCTACTTCGTCTATTTGTATTTGTGTATGATGCTCTTTTCTACTATTACCAAATAGCATTATTTTAGTTTTACTGAGATTCAAAGATAGTCTGTTTTTGTCAAAGCATCTTTTTAATTTGTTCATTTCTTCTGTTATTATTTGTATTATCTTCTGTGTGCTCTCTCCTGAACAGAAAGCAGTTGTGTCGTCTGCAAATAAAACCAACTTTAAGTCCTTCGTAACCTTACAAATGTCGTTTATATAAAGATTGAACAATCTTGGTCCCAGTATTGACCCCTGGGGTACACCACAGGATATATCTAGCCGTATTGACATATTTTCACCCATCTTTACATATTGCTTCCTGTTGGTTAAATAACTTCTTACCCAATTCAATACCAAACCTCTGATGCCATATCGTTCTAATTTTCGTATTAAAATATCATGATTAATTGTGTCAAATGCTTTTGTTAAGTCCATGAATACTGCGGCCGCACATTCTTTACCATCTATTGCATTGGTAATTTCCTCTGTTATTTTGGTTAGTGCTATTGATGTTGAGATATTTGCTCGGAATCCATATTGGTTCTCCACAAGCGTCCCACTTTTGTTAATAAATAAATCTAATCGACTATTGAATAATTTTTCCAAGATTTTGGAGAATTGTGGAAGTAATGAAACTGGTCTGTAGTTAGTAAACTGGTGTACGTCTCCATTCTTATACATTGGTACGACTTTTGCAATTTTCATTATATCAGGGAATTTACCGGTTAAAAATGATACATTGGTGATATATGTCAGAGGTTCTGAAATGTCTTGTATAACCTTTTTTATCGTTACCATATCTATTCCATGACAGTCGGTTGAGGTCTTGGATTTACAATTTTTTACAATTTTGATTATTTCTTCTTTTGTTACACTTTTAAGAAAATTAAAAAGTATGTTGGAGTTCGGGTGGTGGTGGAGCGAACAGTTATAAAGTCATCTAAAATCATTGGTGTTAAAAAGGGGGCAGATAAATATAAGAATAGTATTCTTCAGAGGTGTGGACTCGAGTCACATGACTTGGACTCGAGTCAGACTCGAGTCATGAATTTGATGACTTTAGACTCGACTTGACAAAATGTAAAAAGACTTGCAACTCGACTTAGACTTTAACATCAATGACTTGTGACTTCACTTGGACTTGAGCCTTTTGAATTGACATGACTTGACATGACTTGCTACTTTCGCCAAAACCCAAAGATGAAAAAGTTATTCGGGAGCGCTCCGTATTTTTCATTGTGTACTTGTCTATCAGCGTTGCGTGTGTCAGCTGGTGTGCTGTCAGTACAACAGCCAATCAAATTAGATCTACTTTGTTTTCATCACAAGGCATTCATCCAATCAAATTGCAGGACAACCAACGAAGAAGACATGTCCAAACCACATGCCAGTGAACAAAAAATGATACCTAAAATAATTTTGTTTGGGTATAAAAATTACGAGGTGGTCAACACAAAACGGTTTGCAGTATGCAACACATGCGGTTCGAAAATTACTGATGAAGAGGCAACAACTTCCAACTTCGTCCGGCATTTGAAGTTGCACAAAGAATGGTAAGTTTTGAATGTAAGATAACGTTTATTGGCTAAGTAACGTGACTTTTATTTGCAGTGTAGTTAAATCAGTGAGGCTGTAAACTCACTGCTAACGTTATAACGTTAGCAGTGTTGCAAACACGGGAATCTGTTGCAGTTCACTCCCTTATTCATACTTTTTGTTCAGTGATTTTTTTTAAGCAGGGTTACGTTAGTCAATATATCACACGTAACGTTAGACGGCGGTCAGCAGCACCGCGTATTTTAGCCACCTAAAAAAAGACAAAAATAGTAAAATAAAGGTCAGATAAAATGTATACTATATTATGAATATGTGTACCGTTTTAGCTAGCTTTCTGACATACTGTTGGTTGTTTACCTCAGTGGTCCCCAACCACCGGGCCGCGGCCCGGTACTGGTCCGTGGATCGATTGGTATCGGGCCGCACAAGAAATATTTTTATTTTATTTTTTTAATTAAATCAACATAAAAAACACAAGATACACTTACAAGTAGTGCACCAACCCAAAAAACCTCTCTCCCCCCTTTTGTTCTGGGCATTGAACATGAAGACTCTTCCTTCACTGTTCCAAGTGGCCATGAGAGTCTTGGCAGTGCCTGCCTCCAGTGCTCCAGTGGAGCGAGTTTTCAGCCATGGTGGCATCATACTACGCCCCCATCGTGCACAAATGACTGACAGACTCTTGGCTAATTTGGTCTTTTGCAAATGCAATGCAGCATAGGGCCCTGACATATAAAAAGTACAACTTTTTTGTTATGTTCACGTATATGTCATGTTTTTTCAATGTTAACACTTTTGTACAAATAAGTACATTTGCACTTTATTTTTCAATGTGTTTGTTCTGTAAAGGAATGAGTTAATGTTTAAAATGACTGGTTAATAGTGCTATTATAAAGTGCAATGTCAGTACAATTTTCTTTCCTGCAATTTAAAATGCACTTGTTTTAATAAATAAATACAGCGTTTGAAAAGCATACACAATCTGTGTTAATATATTAGTCTGTGGTTAAAAGGACTTGAAAGGACTCGAAACTCAAAATGCAGGACTTAGGACTTGACTTGAGACTTTCCAGTCTTGACTTTGGACTTGACTCGGGGCTTGCCTGTCTTGACTCGGGACTTGACTCGGACTTGAGGGCAAAGACTTGAGACTTACTTGTGACTTGCAAAACAATGACTTGGTCCCACCTCTGGTATTCTTCCATCTGCTCCTTTCTGATCATGGAAATGTATAAGAAACAAAAAACAATGAAAGTGTACGTGGCTTGTATGTATGCATTTTCATGAAAGGAATAAAAAGAAATGATGATGATGAATTGCACTGAGTGGAGCGGATCACCACTCCAAGATGGCGGCCCCGCGTCTCGTCAGCGCCAGTAGGCAGTGGCGCTCCATGCTGCGTCTACTTATAAGATGTCTATGATCACTGCAGCCAGACGACGGAGGACAAATAATCGAAGTGTGAAAGAGGGGGAAAAAACATTTAAATGTTTGAAATAATTGATATGGACTCGACAAACGTGTGTAGTGACGAAATGAAATATATCACGTGACTTGAAAAATCGATGGCGTCGTACGAGGAGGAACTTTCTCGAACCAGCGAGGAAAAGGAGCGACGTCGACAACAACAGGCAGCTGTTAGCAAGACTCCAAATGTGCTACACATTGAAGGTATTTGATATTTTCTACTAAATCAATTCACACATTAAAGTGTAGACATGATCATATTACCGTAACTATATAGCCCAAGATGGCGGCCATTGTACACGTACACATTGTGGATAGTGATGGGTTGATGAGGCGTCATGAAGCGTTTCGACACATTACAAAACTGTATTGATACTGTGTCGATACTGTATCACTAAATACTGACATCTGCTGGACATTAAAAATCCCTACAGGCAACCTATGGACCGACTCAACTGACACTGATTTGATGCCCTAGTACAGGGGTCACCAACCTTTTTGAAACCAAAAACTACTTCTTGGGTACTGATTAATGCGAAGGGCTACCAGTTTGATACACACTTAAATAAATAAATATATTGTCATTTGTAAGTTACACGTAAGTGTGATTTAAACAAGAATAGCTAAATAAATACATTTATATATATAAAAAAATGGGTATTTCTGTCTGTCATTCCGTCATACATTTTTTTTCCTTTTACGGAAGGTTTTTTGTAGAGAATAAATGATGAAAAAAAACACTTAATTGAACGGTTTAAAAGAGGAGAAAACACGAAAAAAATTAAAATAAAATTTTGAAACATAGTTTATCTTCAATTTCGATTCTTTAAAATTCAAAATTCAACCGACAAAAAGAAGAGAAAAACTAGCTAATTTGAATCTTTTTGAAAAAATTAAAAAAAGAATTTATGGAACATCATTAGTCATTTTTCCTGATTAAGATACATTTTAGAATTTTGATGACATGTTTTAAATTGGTTAAAATCCAATCTGCACTTTGTTAGAATATTTAACAAATTGGACCAAGCTATATTTCCAACAAAGACAAATCAGTATTTCTTCTAGATTTTCCAGAACAAAATTTTTTAAAAGAAATTCAAAATACTTTGAAATAAGATTTAAATTGATTCTACAGATTTTCCAGATTTGTCAGAATATTTTTTTTGAATTTTAATCATAGTAAGTTTGAAGAAATATTTCACAAATATTCTTCGTCGAAAAAACAGAAGCTAAAATATTTATTATTCTTTACAATAAAAAAATAAATAAATTTACTTGAACATTGATTTAAATTGTCAGGAAAGAAGAGGAAGAAATTTAAAAGGTAAAAAGGTATATTTGTTTCAAAATCCTAAAATCATTTTTAAGGTTGTATTTTTTCTCTAAAATTGTATTTCTAAAAGTAATAAGAAGCAAAGTCAAAAATAAATGAATTTATTTAAACAAGTGAAGACCCATCCATCCATCCATTTTCTACCGCTTATTCCAAGTGAAGACCAAGTCTTTAAAATATTTTCGTGGATTTTCAAATTCTATTTGAGTTTTGTCTCTTTTAGAATCAAAAATGTCGAGCAAAGCGAGACCAGCTTGCTAGTAAATAAATAACATTTAAAAAATAGAGGCAGCTCACTGGTAAGTGCTGCTCTTTGAGCTATTTTTAGAACAGGCCAGCGGGCGACTGATCTGGTCCTTACGGGCTACCTGGTGACCGCGGGCACCGCGTTGGTGACCCCTGCCCTAGTATATACAATAATATAAACCAAGTCATTGTATTTCATTTAGGATTATTTCATATCTTCATTTAAATAAAAATATATGTTTATCTTTTTTAGATACAGTCAATAAATAATGTGAACATGTATCATAACATGGAAATCTAAGAGAACGTGTTGTGGATGATTGTGGACTGGGAATTTTTTTAATTTTATTTTTTTACACATTTTTATAAAAAAATTAAAAAGGTTTTTCCGACGTATTACATTTTAGACGATTTCTCTTCTTAGTTATTATTTCTCCGGCTGTAGAAAAGAGCCGCTCACAGGGCACAGAGGAGGCGTCAGTGCGACACAGTTCGCGTGTCGGTCACGTGACCAAAACAGCTCATGATCGGTCACGTGACTTTCTAAAAGCGGTACGCGCACCGACACAGGGTTTTGCTCTATGAGCTCGACGCATGCGCCGATGCATCGGTGTTACCGGACCCATCACTACCATCCATCCATTGTCTACCGCTTGTTCCCTTTGGGGGCGCTGGAGCCTATCTCAGCTACAATCGGGCGGAAGGCGGCGTACACCCTGGACAAGTCGCTGTCTCATCGCAGGACATAGACAGATAAACAGTGGATATAAATTGTACTTAACAAATATATGTTAACTGTACTTTTTAATTGCATAATAGAAAACACGTCAAAACATGAGATGTCATTTGCCATTGTCTACCTCCAGACGATACATTTTGTATAAATTATCGAAATCCATTTTGTCATCGGATGCATCAACAATCACACCACCTTGGTTTTTGTACACCCCAGTTTTTTACGATTTGACTTTATTTTACCAAAATAAGTGCACCGTCTCTGTCATTATTCGTGTGCCCGCATATCATTCCATTGAATCCCAAACAAAGAATCCCACGCGTTGGTGACTCAATCTCTTTAAAGAATGGACAAAAAACATAGAGGCTGTTTCATCCCTACAAGCCTGTTTTGCAGGTTTCCCTGCTCTTCAGGGGGGAGAAAATCCCCTGAAGAGGGGGTAAAAATCCCCTAAACAGCAGGGAAACCTGCGAAACAGGCTTGTAGGGATGAAATAGCCTCTGTGTGTTTTTTTGTACTTAAAAAAATATTTTAACTGTACTTTTTAATTGCATAATAGAAAACACGTCAAAACACGAGATGTCATTTGCCATTGTCTACCTCCAGACGATACATTTTGTATAAATTATCGAAATCCATTTTGTCATCGGCTGCATCAACAATCACACCACCTTGGTTTTTGTACACCCCAGTTTTTTACGATTTGACTTTATTTTACCAAAATAAGTACACCGTCTCTGTCATTATTCGTGTGCCTGCATATCATTCCATTGAATCCCAAACAAAGAATCCCACGCGTTGGTGACTCAATCTCTTTAAAGAATGGACAAAAAAACATAGAGGCTGTTTCATCCCTACAAGCCTGTTTTGCAGGTTTCCCTGCTCTTCAGGGGGGAGAAAATCCCCTGAAGAGGGGGTAAAAATCCCCTAAACAGCAGGGAAACCTGCGAAACAGGCTTGTAGGGATGAAATAGCCTCTGTGTGTTTTTTTGTACTTAAAAAAATATTTTAACTGTACTTTTTAATTGCATAATAGAAAACACGTCAAAACACGAGATGTCATTTGCCATTGTCTACCTCCAGACGATACATTTTGTATAAATTATCGAAATCCATTTTGTCATCGGCTGCATCAACAATCACACCACCTTGGTTTTTGTACACCCCAGTTTTTTTACGATTTGACTTTATTTTACCAAAATAAGTGCACCGTCTCTGTCATTATTCGTGTGCCTGCATATCATTCCATTGAATCCCAAACAAAGAATCCCACGCGTTGGTGACTCAATCTCTTTAAAGAATGGACAAAAAAACATAGAGGCTGTTTCATCCCTACAAGCCTGTTTTGCAGGTTTCCCTGCTCTTCAGGGGGGAGAAAATCCCCTGAAGAGGGGGTAAAAATCCCCTGAAGAGGGGGTAAAAATCCCCTAAACAGCAGGGAAACCTGCGAAACAGGCTTGTAGGGATGAAATAGCCTCTGTGTGTTTTTTTTGTACTTAAAAAAATATTTTAACTGTACTTTTTAATTGCATAATAGAAAACACGTCAAAACATGAGATGTCATTTGCCATTGTCTACCTCCAGAAGATACATTTTGTATAAATTATCGAAATCCATTTTGTTATCGGATGCATCAACAATCACACCACCTTGGTTTTTGTACACTCCAGTTTTTTTGCAATTTGGCTTTATTTACCAAAATAAGTGCACCGTCTCTGTCATCATTCGTGTGCCTGCATATCATTCCATTGAATCCCAAACAAAGAATCCCACGCGTTGGTGACTCAATCTCTTTAAAGAATGGACAAAAAACATAGAAGCTGTTTCATCCCTACAAGCCTGTTTTGCAGGTTTCCCTGCTCTTCAGGGGGGAGAAAATCCCCTGAAGAGGGGGTAAAAATCCCCTAAACAGCAGGGAAACCTGCGAAACAGGCTTGTAGGGATGAAATAGCCTCTGTGTGTTTTTTTGTACTTAAAATAATATTTTAACTGTACTTTTTAATTGCATAATAGAAAACACGTCAAAACATGAGATGTCATTTGCCATTGTTTACCTCCAGAAGATAAATTTTGTATAAATTATCGAAATCCATTTTGTTATCGGATGCATCAACAATCACACCACCTTGGTTTTTGTACACTCCAGTTTTTTTGCAATTTGGCTTTATTTACCAAAATAAGTGCACCGTCTCTGTCATTATTCGTGTGCCTGCATATCATTCCATTGAATCCCACGCATTGGTGACTCAATCTCTTTAAAGAATGGACACTGTTTTTTTTTAGATTCCAGCCTTGTGTGGTGTTCGGGTCTGTGGGACCCGTTTTCATTTTTTTATTAAAATAATAATGATACAATTAATTAATTTTTCAAACTGAGATTCACTGACTTTGGCTCATTTTCTGTGAAGAACATATATCAGAATACATATTTAATGAGCACACATTTCTATTACATATAAGATGTAACTTCCGCAGTCTCGACTGCGGAAGTTGTGGATCGGTGGAGGGAATACTTCGAAGACCTCCTCAATCCCACCAACACGTCTTCCTATGAGGAAGCAGTGCCTGAGGAATCTGTGGTGGGCTCTCCTATTTCTGGGGCTGAGGTTGCTGAGGTAGTTAAAAAGCTCCTCGGTGGCAAGGCCCCGGGGGTGGATGAGATCCGCCCGGAGTTCCTTAAGGCTCTGGATGCTGTAGGGCTGTCTTGGTTGACAAGACTCTGCAGCATCGCGTGGACATCGGGGGCAGTACCTCTGGATTGGCAGACCGGGGTGGTGGTTCCTCTCTTTAAAAAGGGGAACCGGAGGGTGTGTTCTAACTATCGTGGGATCACACTCCTCAGCCTTCCCGGTAAGGTCTATTCAGGTGTACTGGAGAGGAGGCTACGCCGGATAGTCGAACCTCGGATTCAGGAGGAACAGTGTGGTTTTCGTCCTGGTCGTGGAACTGTGGACCAGCTCTATACTCTCGGCAGGGTCCTTGAGGGTGCATGGGAGTTTGCCCAACCAGTCTACATGTGCTTTGTGGACTTGGAGAAGGCATTCGACCGTGTCCCTCGGGAAGTCCTGTGGGGAGTGCTCAGAGAGTATGGGGTTTCGGACTGTCTGATTGTGGCGGTCCGCTCCCTGTATGATCAGTGTCAGAGCTTGGTTCGCATTGCCGGCAGTAAGTCGGACACGTTTCCGGTGAGGGTTGGACTCCGCCAAGGCTGCCCTTTGTCACCGATTCTGTTCATAACTTTTATGGACAGAATTTCTAGGCGCAGTCAAGGCGTTGAGGGGATCCGGTTTGGTGGCTGCAGGATTAGGTCTCTGCTTTTTGCAGATGATTTGGTCCTGATGGCTTCATCTGGCCAGGATCTTCAGCTCTCACTGGATCGGTTCGCAGCTGAGTGTGAAGCGACTGGGATGAGAATCAGCACCTCCAAGTCCGAGTCCATGGTTCTCGCCCGGAAAAGGGTGGAGTGCCATCTCCGGGTTGGGGAGGAGATCTTGCCCCAAGTGGAGGAGTTCAAGTACCTCGGAGTCTTGTTCACGAGTGAGGGAAGAGTGGATCGTGAGATCGACAGGCGGATCGGTGCGGCGTCTTCAGTAATGCGGACGCTGTATCGATCCGTTGTGGTGAAGAAGGAGCTGAGCCGGAAGGCAAAGCTCTCAATTTACCGGTCGATCTACGTTCCCATCCTCACCTATGGTCATGAGCTTTGGGTTATGACCGAAAGGACAAGATCACGGGTACAAGCGGCCGAAATGAGTTTCCTCCGCCGGGTGGCGGGGCTCTCCCTTAGAGATAGGGTGAGAAGCTCTGTCATCCGGGGGGAGCTCAAAGTAAAGCCGCTGCTCCTCCGCATCGAGAGGAGCCAGATGAGGTGGTTCGGGCATCTGGTCAGGATGCCACCTGAGCGCCTCCCTAAGGAGGTGTTTAGGGCATGTCCGACCGGTAGGAGGCCACGGGGAAGACCCAGGACACGTTGGGAAGACTATGTCTCCCGGCTGGCCTGGGAACGCCTCGGGATCCCCCGGGAGGAGCTGGACGAAGTGGCTGGGGAGAGGGAAGTCTGGGCTTCCCTGCTTAGGCTGCTGCCCCCGCGACCCGACCTCGGATAAGCGGAAGAAGATGGATGGATGGATGGATGGGTCCCACATACCCGAACACCACACAAGGGCTACTGCTCCTGGTCTTTCAAGGCCCATGCTCTACCTTTCTGCTCTTTTTTCAGGAGTCTTTTGTCACTCCTTGATTAGCCCAAAGTAGCCTCAGGTGTCCGCTTCTTGGCTGGGTTGCATTCTTGGAGTTGTTGTCCAATATACTGTATAGCGGGCCATTTTGGAGCCAGTTGTCCACTATGAAAGGAATGTAGCGTACTTCCACCACACAGCCTCTGCCGATGCCACAATGTTGTAATTATTGGGTCTGTGCTTCCGCTCCAGAAAACAGGATGCAATTCCTCTTGATTACAAACTTAATTATAATTAAAGCTGCAAGCAGCGTTGGTCGGGCCCGCGTCTTTGGCAGGTGCTAGTCCTAAGTGTCCCAAGAGTTTTGTGAATTTGAAGTCCCAAGTGTCCCAATATTGTGGCCAGTGTAGGTGTCCCAATACTTTTGTCCAGTGTTAGTAATAAGTTAGCCAATACTGTTGTCTACTTGTAGTCGTAAGTGTCCCAATACTTTTGTGAAGTTGTAGTCCCAAGTGTCCCAATACTTTTGTCCATTTTTCGTCTGAAGTGTCCCAAGACTTTTGTCTAGTGTACCTACCTTGTCTGCATTGTGTGGGCACGTTGGTGCTTCCTGCTTTTAAGCAGCCATCTTAAAAAAACAGCACCGCAGCAGCATGAGTGCAGCGTGTCTTTGAAGGGTCATAAAATGAAAACCGGAGCACTTAATTAAAAAAGGCTTCTGTTGTTGTATTCACAAGGGTTCAATGTCTCTCCTGTGTTATTTTGAAGGCGAAACGACAAACGCGCTCAGAGGAGTACGATTTTGAAGGAAGGTGACCGGTTTTTCCAAAAAAATTGTTTAGAAGGGGGAATAGCAAACATCCTGTTGATTTTTGCGGGGGGTTGTCAATTTATGAAATGTAGGTCTAAGAGAGACCTACATAGAGGTTTTTGTTTCATGTCTCTCCGACCTTCCCAGTGGGAGTTACAGGCAGTTTTATAATGTTTTTCTTCCGAGGAGCATTTTTTTGTCCGTTTTATTCAAAAATTGCTGTGGAGCGCAATTATTGAATTTGGGGTTAGGTTTTTTTATTAGATCATAGTTTTTGCCAGTCCTGATGTGTGTGTTAAGTTTGGTGAGTTTTGAAGCATGTTAAGGGGGTCAAATTACAGCTCAAAAAGGCAAAAGTGACTGTTTTTAGCACTTTTTTGTCTTGAAGGGGGAATTGCCAACTTCCTGTTGATTTTAGCCCGAAGATGTGCAATTGAAAAATGTAGGTCTAAGTCAGACCTACATAAAGGTTTTTGTTTCATGTCTCTCCGACCTTCCTAGTGGGAGTTACAGGCAGCGTAGTTTTGTCTTCTTCCTAGGGGGCGCTAGAGCGCAATTTTGATTTTTGGGGTTCGGTTTTTTTATTAAAAGGCAATTTTCGCAGGTCCTGATCTGTGGGTTAAATATGGTGAGTTTTGAAGCATGTTAAGTGGGTCAAATTGGTGCTCGAAGAGGCGGCGGAAGAAAAAAGAAAGAATTAAAGCTGCAAGCAGCGTTGTTCGGGCCCGCGTATTTGGCAGGTGCTAGTCCTAAGTGTCCCAATACTTTTGTCTACTTTTAGTCTGAAGTGTCCCAAGACTTTAGTCTAGTGTACCTACCTTGTCTGCATTGTGTGGGCACGTTGGTGCTTCCTGCTTTTAAGCAGCCATCTTAAAAAAACAGCACCGCAGCAGCATGAGTGCAGCGGGTCTTTGAAGGGTCATAAAATGAAAACCGGAGCACTTAATTAAAAAAGGCTTCTGTTGTTGTATTCACAAGGGTTCAATGTCTCTCCTGTGTTATTTTGAAGGCGAAACGACAAACGCGCTCAGAGGAGTACGATTTTGAAGGAAGGTGACCGGTTTTTCCAAAAAAATTGTTTAGAAGGGGGAATAGCAAACATCCTGTTGATTTTTGCGGGGGGTTGTCAATTTATGAAATGTAGGTCTAAGAGAGACCTACATAGAGGTTTTTGTTTCATGTCTCTCCGACCTTCCCAGTGGGAGTTACAGGCAGTTTTATAATGTTTTTCTTCCGAGGAGCATTTTTTTGTCCGTTTTATTCAAAAATTGCTGTGGAGCGCAATTATTGAATTTGGGGTTAGGTATTTTTATTAGATCATAGTTTTTGCCAGTCCTGATGTGTGTGTTAAGTTTGGTGAGTTTTGAAGCATGTTAAGGGGGTCAAATTACAGCTCAAAGAGGCAAAAGTGACTGTTTTTAGTACTTATTTGTCTTGAAGGGGGAATAGCCAACTTCCTGTTGATTTTAGCCCGAGAATGTACCATTATGAAAGTTAGGTCTGAGTCAGACCTACATAGAGGATTTTGTTTCATGTATTTCCGACCTTCCTAGTGGGAGTTACAGGCAGTCTACTTTTTTTGTTTTTATAGGGGGCGCTAGAGCGCAATATTAATTTTTGAGGTTCGTTTGTTATAAAAAAGGCAGGTTTCGCAGGTCCTGATGTGTGGATCAAATTTGGTGAGTTTTGAAGCATGTTAAGTGGGTCAGTGTGTGGGCACGTTAGTGCATACTGCTTTTAAGCAGGCATATTAAAGAAACAGCATTGCAGCAGCATCAGCGCAGCGGGTCTTTGAAGGGTCATAAAATCAAAACCGGAGAAGTTAATTAAAAAGCGCTTCTGTTGTTGTAATCACAAGGGTTCAATCTCTCTCCTGTGTTATTTTGAAGGCGAAACGACAAACGTGCTCAGAGGAGTTCGTTTTTGAAAGAAGGTGACAGGTTTTGACCAAAAATGTGTTTTGAAGGGGGAATAGCAAACTTCCTGTTGATTTTTGCTGGGGGTAGTCAATTTATGAAATGTAGGTCTAAGTGAGACCTACGGAGAGGTTTTTGTTTCATGTCTCTCCGACCTTCCCAGTGGGAGTTACAGGCAGTTTTGTAATTTTTGTCTTCCGAGGAGCAGTTTTTTGTCAGTTTTATTCAAAAATTGCTGTAGAGCGCAATTTTTGAAATTGGGGTTAGGTTTTTTTATTACAGCACAGTTTTTGCTAGTCCTGATGTGTGTGTTCAGTTCGGTGAGTTTTGAAGCATGTTAAGGGGGTCAAATTACAGCGCAAAGAGGCAAAAGTGACTGTTTTTAGTACTTTTTTGTCTTGAAGGGGGAATTGCCAACTTCCTGGTGATTTTAGCCCGAAGACATACAATTATGAGAACTAGGTCTAAGTCAGACCTACATAGAGGTTTTTGTTTCATATTTTTCCGACCTTCCTAGTGGGAGTTACAGGCAGTCTGTTTTTTTTTTTTCCTAGGGGGCGCTAGAGCGCAATTTTGATTTTTGGGGTTCGGTTTTTTTATCAAAAGACAATTTTCGCAGGTCCTGATAAGTGTGTCAAATATGGTGAGTTTTGAAGCATGTTAAGTGGGTCAAATTAGTGTTCGAAGAGGCGGCGGAATAATAATAATAATAATAATAATAATAATAATAATAAAACCTTAGAATAACAATAGGTCCTTATGTCCCATTGCATAAGGACTCCCTGTGGGAGTCCTTTTGCAATGGGCCGTGCGGGCCCTAATTACAATAACAATAGGTCCTTATGTCCCATTGCATAAGGACTCCCTGTGGGAGTCCTTTTGCAATGGGCCATGGCGGGCCCTAATAATAATAAAACCTTACAATAACAATAGGTCCTTATGTCCCATTGCATAAGGACTCCCTGTGGGAGTCCTTTTGCAATGGGCCATTGCGGGCCCTAATTATGTCCCATTGCATAAGGACTCCCTGTGGGAGTCCTTTTGCAATGGGCCATTGCGGGCCCTAATAATAAAACCTTACAATAACAATAGGTCCTTATGTCCCATTGCATAAGGACTCCCTGTGGGAGTCCTTTTGCAATGGGCCATTGCGGGCCCTAATTAATACATCATGGTTATTCCATTTGTAGAAATACTGAAATGTGTTTGTTTGCCTACACCCTACAGACTACCAACAGCCCCCTCACATTAAAGAAGAAGATGAAGAACTCCGTACCAATCTGGAGGTGGAGTGTCTGCCGGGACTGGAAGAGGCTGATCTCACCAAGTTGCCACTGACTGGTGTCTCTGTGACGACTGACGACCATGAAGAGCAACCACCTGAGTCCTCGCAGCTTCGCATCAGTCCAAGTGAGTAAAACTGTCATCTAGTCCATCTAGTACGGGGGTCGGCAACCTGCGGCTCTAGAGCCGCATGCGGCTCTTTAGCGCCGCCCTAGTGGCTCTCTGGAGCTTTTTCAAAAATGTATGAAAAATGGAAAAAGATGAGGGGAAAAAAATATATTTTTTGTTTTAATATGGTTTCTGTAGGAGGACAAACATGACACAAACCTCCCTAATTGTTCTAAATCACACCGTTTGTATTAAACATGCTTCCCTGATTCGAGTATTTGGCGAGCGCCGTTTTGTCCTACTAATTTTGGCGGTCCTTGAACTCACCGTAGTTTGTTTACATCATACTTGCCAACCCTCCCGAATTTTCCGGGAGACTCCCGAAGTTCAGCGCCTCTCCCGAAAACCTCCCGGGACAAATATTCTCCCGAAAATCTCCCGATTTTCAGCCGGAGCTGGAGGCCACGCCCCCTCCGGCTCCATGCGGACCTGAGTGAGGACAGCCTTTTTTCATGACGGGAGGACAACAGGGTGACAAGAACTAAATCATCCAGATTAGAGATTAATTGTATTATTATGTTTATCTTACCTAAAAATAAATATATATATTAATTAAAAAAAAAAAAAAAAAAAGTTTTACTATATTTTGCTAAAAAACAAAACAAAATTAATTATATTTTTATTTGTATTTTTTCTGACTCCTTATTACACTCAGCCATAGAATTATACATTAAAATAAACATATTTGAAATAATTAATTTT
>NC_084550.2:5287500-5295000 GCF_033978685.3 Nerophis lumbriciformis
CCTAACTCTAAAGTGTTTGTGAGTTGTAGTTTGTATTTGTGAATGAATCCAGTGCACAGCTGCAGTAATCAATACAAAATGGCGACGTGAGTGCGCAATGTTTATATAGGAACTTCTGATCCTAATTCAGACTCCCAAATTAGAGCTCCTGTTTTCTTATTGATTTTATAATGTATATTTGTATAATGTGTGTTCTGAAATAGTGACAGAGAATAGAACAAGGATGGACAATTCAACCCTTAACTCAACAATGAGTAGAGGAGTGTTATGTGTGTGTATATGTGTAAATAAATGAACACTGAAATTCAAGTATTTCTTTTATTTATTTATATATATATATATATATATATATATATATATATATATATATATATATATATATATATATATATAATAAAATATATATATATATATATATATATATAATAAAATATATATGTGTATATATATATATATATATATATATATATATATATATAATAAAATATATATGTATATATATATATATATATATATATATATATATATATATATAATAAAATATATATGTATATATATATATATATATATATATATATATATATATATATAGCTAGAATTCACTGAAAGTCAAGTATTTCTTATATATATATATATATATATATATATATATATTAACCACGCCCCCAACCACGTCCCCCGCCTGAATTTCGGGAGATTTTCGGGACCTGAGTCCGCTTTCCCACGATATAAACAGTGTGCCTGCCCAAACACATTATAACTGTAGAATGATGGAGGGCGAGTTCTTGGTTTCTTATGTGGGTTTATTGTTAGGCAGTTTCATTAACGTCCTCCCAGCGCGGCAACAACACACAACAACAGCAGTCACGTTTTTGTCTACCGTAAAGCAGTTCGTCTGCCGTAAACAACAATGTTGTGACACTCTTAAACAGGACAATACTGCCATCTATAACATCAATAACATATACGGCTTTTAGAGAGTGCAGTGCACAACTGCGCACACAACAAGGAGACGAAGCAGAAGAACGAGGAAGATACAGCCATGGCGACGCCGACGACGAGTAAAATGAAGAAATACTCTTTGTTGCACCTTTCCTGCCTGAGTCCGGCGATTAGTTGTAAATCTTGCTTTATTGATTGCTTGCACACAGCCAATCCAACACAAAACAAACTAGTCCCCGCCCGCACTCACGCTACCGCTCCCTCTCTTCTCTCGCCCACACACTCACTGACGTCACTCACCTCACATGCTCACCTATTAAAGGGCCACACACACACATACGCTACTCTCATAACAGCTTGTAAGTTCCAAGCCGCAGCTGCGATTGGACCTGGATAGCCTCCGGGAAGAAGTAGTGGCCTACCAAGTGCTTGGCAGTGAAGATCTTCCTCAGGAAGCAAAGATTGACCGGTTTTGGGCCATGCTAGGGAGAGATGGAAGATTCCAGACTCTAATGCATTTGATGAAAACACTTTTGTGCGTGCCACACATCAATGCATCATCAGAGAGGGTGTTCAGCATGGTTAGAAAAATAGTGACAGAGAATTGAACAAGGATGGACAATTCAACCCTTAACTCAACAATGAGTAGATGAGTGTTATGTGTGTGTATATGTGTAAATAAATGAACACTGAAATTCAAGTATTTCTTTTATTTATATATATATATATATATAATAAAATAAATATATATATATATATATATATATATATATATATATATATATATATATATATATATATATATATATATAGCTAGAATTCACTGAAAGTCAAGTATATCTATTTATATGAAATACTTGACTTGGTGAATTCTAGCTGTAAATATACTCCTCCCCTCTTAACCACGCCCACCCCACCCCTCCCCCCACCTCTCAAAATCGGAGGTCTCAAGGTTGGCAAGTATGCTTTGAGCGCTATTCCCCGCACCTGCTTTGTGTTAGCAAGCAAGGCTATTTAAATTGTTGCTTTGATTGATAGATTGAAACTTTATTAGTAGATTGCAAAGGAAGATAATACATTATATGAAACAGTACAGTTTACACAGTACAGTACATATTCCGTACAATTGACCACTAAATGGTAACACCCGAATACGTTTTTCAACTTGGTTCCCACGTTAATCAATTCATGCTATCCTTCTTTGTGCGGACATTGTTGATTGTCATGTCATGTAATGCTGTACTTTGTGGACGCCGTAAGTTTTTGCTGTCGTCCAGCATTCTGTTTATGTTTACTTTGTAGCCCGTTCAGTTTTACTTTTGTTTTGCATAGCCATCCCTATGCTTCATTGCCTTTTCCTTTTCCTCATTTTTGGTTTAAGTATTACATACATACCTTTTTACCTGTACTCTGCCTCCCGCTGTAGTCTGCATATTGGGATCACAACAAACCATCCTCGTCTCACCCGACACATTCCGACTTTTACAAAGCAATGAACTACCTGCTGCCACCTACTGATATCGAAGAGTATTACATGGTTACCCTGCCGAGCTCGACACAGCAAAGACACTAAATAACGGCACAATACTTGCAGATTATAATTATTGATTTACAAAAAATACTTTTTGGACCAATTAGGTGAAGTTGCATAATTTCCCACGGCACACCGGACAATATCTCACAGCACACTAGTGTGCCGCGGCACAGTGGTTGAAAAACACTGCTATAAATCACAGTGCTAGCATATGTGACCGACATTGGTTTTAAGCTAACACATTTAACTAATAAATGTCTCCTTAGTTCCCAAACGTTTACTGAGTGTTGTTAAAAGGAAAGGCCATGTAACACACTGGTAAAAATGCTCCTGTGACAACTTTTTTGCAATGTGTTGCTGCCATTAAATTCTAAGTTAATGATTTTTTTGCAAAAAAAAACAAACGTTTGTTTCTCAGTTCGAACATTAAATATCTTGTCTTTGCAGTCTATTCAATTGAATATAAGTTGAAAAGGATTTTCAAATCATTGTATTCTCTTTTTATTTACCATTTACACAACGTGCCAACTTCACTGGTTTTGGGGTTTTGTAAATAGACGCAAAACATTAACAATGTCTACCCCATACTTGCCAACCTTGAGACCTCCGATTTCGGGAGGTGGGGGGTGGGGGGCGGGGGACGTGGTTGGGGGCGTGGTTAATATATATATATATATATATATATAAGAAATACTTGACTTTCAGTGAATTCTAGCTATATATATATATATATATATATATATATATATATATATATATATATATATATTTTATTATATATATATATATATACATATATATTTTATTATATATATATATATATATATATATATATATATATATATATATATATATATATATATATATATATATATATATATATATATATATATATAAATAAAAGAAATACTTGAATTTCAGTGTTCATTTATTTACACATATACACACACATAACACTCCTCTACTCATTGTTGAGTTAAGGGTTGAATTGTCCATCCTTGTTCTATTCTCTGTCACTATTTCAGAACACACATTATACAAATATACATTATAAAATCAATAAGAAAACGGGAGCTCTAATTTGGGAGTCTGAATTAGGATCAGAAGTTCCTATATAAACATTGCGCACTCACGTCGCCATTTTGTATTGATTACTGCAGCTGTGCACTGGATTCATTCACAAATACAAACTACAACTCACAAACACTTTAGAGTTAGGCTCCACCATCAGAATGTGTACTTAAACTTATAAAGATCACATGGATATTATTCAGTGAGTTGATTCACCAAAACTAACCTGTTATACAGGAGGAAAAAGCACACAGGACGTTTCAATTGTTCACAGACTGGTCGCTCTCATCAGAATGACAAGACACTTCCGGTCTGCAGGTGATAGCATTCAATTGGGAAGAAACGCCCTACTGCCCCCTGCTGACCAATGTGAATACTGATAAATGTGTAATGACAGCTCCAAAAACGAATTCAAACCACAAAATAAAATAAATAAATCAACACAAAAATGTGACACATTATGGGTGGGTCACATGTGCATGTACAACAGGCTGTCAACACGTCACTCAGGTCCGCATGGAGCTGGAGGGGGTGTGGCCTCCAGCTCCCCCTGAATTTCGGGAGATTTTCGGGAGAAAATTTGTCCCGGGAGGTTTTCGGGAGAGGCGCTGAATTTCGGGAGTCTCCCGGAAAATCCGGGAGGGTTGGCAAGTATGGTCTACCCTGTGAAAAGCAAGACAATATTTACATAATCGTACACAAACCATAAAAACATTTCCGATACGTTTTTTTATGAATATTTTACAGTATTTGTTTGATTTAATTCATCCTATCCACTATTCAAAGCCGCTAACCTCAGTCTTGTGACAGAGTGAGACGGTGGCTACATTTTATTTTGTGCCGCATGGCAGTATGTTGTTGCTCTCAGTCAAGCACAAGAAGAGAGTGAGACAGTAATGTTAGTGATTAAAAGTTAGATTAACACGAATTAAAAACGTAACACTCTAGAAATAACTGTAATTAATAGGGGTGTAACGGTACACACAAATTTTGGTTCGGTACGTACCTCGGTTTAGAGGTCACGGTTCGGGTCATTTTTGGTATAGTAAGAAAACAACAAAATATAAATGTTTGGGTTATTTATTTACTAAATTTGCAAAATCTTCCACCAAAGATATTTTTCTTAGTGGAATAATTGATGTGAAGTAACGAGATCCTTGGATAGGTCAATAATTCATAATAACATTGATTTTGATTCAATATTATGTTTTGAGCAATGACAGTTTGAAAGAAAAAAAAACATCATCAGCGCGCGACATTTTTTTTATCCACTTCTTCCTCCGTAAATCTTGATACATATTGACGATGACCCGCCCTGCTATACTTCTGATTGGCTCTGAGCATTTTTCAGCATTTTTCGCCTGACCAATCAGAAAGAAGGGGCCGTCTAAGCATACCCGCCCCCAAAGTGCCAAAAAGAAACATGACAGCGCGAGGAGAGATGCCAGGAGTACACAGAGAGCGCGCAGAAAAGCACCGCGCGCGCGCTAAAAGGCACCACGCGCGCGCAAAATGGTGTCGCGCGCGCGCGCACGAAGTGGAGAATCAGCGCGCGATAACAGTTTTTATGCGCTCGGATTTTTGGCACTAATGTGACGCCATACAACTGGTGCCTCGTGCTATAAATAGCCTCGCGCATGGCATTCGGAATGGCTCGATAGGAAGTTACGGGAAGCAGTGTCGATTGTCATTGTTGTTACGCGATTTCGTGAATAAAACTTTAAAAAAAATATATATATATTTTTAATGAATGAAAAACCGTACTTTTTATCACTGCAACCGTAGGTTGATGAAAACCGTACTAATTACGGGAAAACCGGAGTAGTTGGCAGGTATGTGGTTAGGGGTGTAACGGTCACAAAAATTTCGGTTCGGTACGTACCTCGGTTTAGAGGTCACGGTTCAGTTCATTTTTGGTACAATAACAAAACAACAAAATATAAATTTTTGGGTTATTTATTATCCAAATTTGCTACATTTTCCACCAAAAATATTGTTCTTAGTGGAATATTTGATGTGAAGTAACGAGATCCTTGGATAGGTCAATAATTCATAATAACATTGATTTTGATTCAATATTATGTTTTGAGCAATGACAGTTTGAAAGAAAAAAAACCATCATCCACGCGCGACATTTTTTTATCCACTTCTTCCTCCGTAAATCTTGATACATATTGACGATGACCCGCCCTGCTATACTTCTGATTGGCTCTGAGCATTTTTCAGCATTTTTCGCCTGACCAATCAGAAAGAAGGGGCCGTCTAAGCATACCCGCCCCCAAAGTGCCAAAAAGAAACATGACAGCGCGAGGAGAGATGCCAGGAGTACACAGAGAGCGCGCAGAAAAGCACCACGCGCGCGCAAAATGGTGTCGCGCGCGCGCGCACGAAGTGGAGAATCAGCGCGCGATAACAGTTTTTATGCGCTCGGATTTTTGGCACTAATGTGACGCCATACAACTGGTGCCTCGTGCTTGGCAGCGGTGCTATAAATAGCCTCGCGCATGGCATTCGGAATGGCTCGATAGGAAGTTACGGGAAGCAGTGTCGATTGTCATTGTTGTTACGCGATTTCGTGAATAAAACTTAAAAAAAATATATATATATTTTTAATGAATGAAAAACCGTACTTTTTATCACTGCAACCGTAGGTTGATGAAAACCGTACTAATTACGGGAAAACCGGAGTAGTTGGCAGGTATGTGGTTAGGGGTGTAACGGTCACAAAAATTTCGGTTCGGTACGTACCTCGGTTTAGAGGTCACGGTTCAGTTCATTTTTGGTACAATAACAAAACAACAAAATATAAATTTTTGGGTTATTTATTAACCAAATTTGCTACATTTTCCACCAAAAATATTGTTCTTAGTGGAATATTTGATGTGAAGTAACGAGATCCTTGGATAGGTCAATAATTCATAATAACATTGATTTTGATTCAATATTATGTTTTGAGCAATGACAGTTTGAAAGAAAAAAAAACAGCTTTTTTTAAATAGTCAACATTGCAACTTTTTCTAAATTACATTTCACCTTTAAGCTTTTTGATTTCACTTTTGTTATGTTTTTGTTTATTTTAATAGTATTTTTAGAACGTGCCGTGGGCCTTTAAAACATTAGCTGTGGGCCGCAAATGGCCTCCGGGGCACACTTTTGACACCCCTGCTATAGATAGTAAAAAATTAAATGTGATAAATCTCTGGATAAAAAGCAGAGCCTGGCGACGCATGTGCGTTTATCATAACTCTCTCTCTCTCTCTGTCTCTGCCACTCCCTCGCCAATGCTGCTGTTTGTTTTGTTTTTAACCCCTTCTTAACCCTGAACGTACATTGAAAATACACGCAACCCTAACTGAAAATGCCGGACATTTGAGGCATTTAAGAAACTCCGCCCTGACAGCTCCGCAAAAGAGGACATGTCCGGTGAAAAGAGGACGTATGGTCAGTCTATCGTAGCCCGTTAGCTGCTAGCATGCCGTGTGCTGTGCCTCGGTGAGCATTGTTTACACAACGTGCGTTACGCTACTTAATATGTCCGTGTGGAAACTCGTTCGGTACACCTCCGAACCGAACCGGAACCCCCGTACCGAAACGATTCAATACAAATACACGTACCGTTACACCCCTAGTAATTAATAATTGCAATTAACAAGGTATTGTCGGAGGCAGATATTTACATATATCCGAATTTAAGTTGTACTTCGTCCGTTTCTTTGTCATATTTGAAAACAGCTCGTCTTTTCCACTTCTTCTCTTGATGCTCTGTCAGCAAGCAAACTCTGTGTGTTAACCTTGAGTTCTTTGGAATGTATTATGGCTAGGGAGACGTTGTGCTTTTGTTATGGCTAGGGAGTTGGGAAGGGAAGAGAGGTTTTTGGCGTTGGGAAGGGAGACCATTTTGGGTGTGCGGGATAGAAGGTTCTAGGGTTAGACTGGTCTCAATCTAAAATGTA
>NC_084550.2:5300000-5332500 GCF_033978685.3 Nerophis lumbriciformis
GCTGGCCTCGCCGCGCTCTCCGGGGGTGGGGGGTGGGCTCGTGGGGGCCCGGTTGCCGGTGGGGCGGGGGCGGTCTTCCCGTCCGGTTGCGGGGAGTCTCTGGGTCCCTCGGGCGGGGCGTCTCGCCTTTCTGCCCGTGTGGGGTGTGGTCTCTCGCTGGCTTGGGGTCTGGCTGTCCCCTGCTTTTCTCGTGCCCTGTCCTCTGCCGGGTGCGTCTGTCTGCGGCCTGCTGCTGGCCCTTGTGGGCGGTACGGTGGGTCGGGCTCTGGGGTTCCTGTCGCTGGCCGGCTTGGCTGCGTGGGGGCGGTGGTCCCTGGTTCCCTGGGCACCACGCCTCCTGTTTGTGGGTTGGGCTCTCGGGGGTGATGGGGCCGTGCTCTGGCTCCCACGCACTCTGGGAGTCGAATGTATTGTACATGCAAATTCACATATGCTCACATACGTACATAGGTACCTACGCTCCCACATACATACACAAATACAGTACATATTTACCTACCTAATGCTCGTACATCCACACGCACATTCAATATACAAACATACACATACACATACTGTACATATACATTCACTGTACAAACACATATACACATTCTGTACATATACATTCATTGTACAAACACATATACACATTCTGTACATATACAAGTACATATGCATACTTACACTCATGCACATAATCACGTTTCATCAAACATATATTAACGTTGTTGCCCTAGGGTAAACTGGGTGTAACACATGGCACACTGACAAAGCTTAACCTATTGTGACTATAACAATCTACAAGGTTAATGTAGGTTGCTTCTCTTTCTCCCCCTCCATTTTTCTGCATTCTTTCGTATCTCAAGTTATCATTACGTATATGTATTGTTGCATTTAAACAACTGTATTGTTGATAATAAAGGTAAATTATTGGTATTGTTCATTATCAATAGCGCTATTTCTATTGGTATTTGTATTGATCCATTTGTAGTGTAATAATGCTCATTGTCATTTCTGTATTATTTTTTATTTTTCGCTAACTGCTTATTTGCTATTACTTTTACCATCATATTTGTACATGTCATATTTGCTGATGTTGCTCTATTGTTGTTGTTGTTGTTGTTTGCTGTTGTTGTTTTTGTCTCTCTGTCTAATCCCCCTCTTGTCCCCACAATTTCCCCCTCTGTCTTCTTTTTTTTTTCTCTTTCTATCCCCTCCTGCTCCGGCCCGGCTGCACTAAATGATAATATAAATACATTTAATAAAGTCAAATACAAATAAGGCAACAAGAGAAGTATCCTACACTTCTCTTTTGTAAAGTAAATCTGAACAGCCGACATGGGCATCTACATCAACTATATGATTTGCCTGAGAAGCTGGACAGGACATTAAAAAAAAAAAAAAAAAAAAAAAAAGAGATGCGCGGATAGGCAATTATTTCATCCGCAACCGCATCAGAAAGTCGTCAACCATCCGCCATCCACCCGATGTAACATTTGATCAGAACCGCATCCGCCCGCACCCGCCCGTTGTTATATATCTAATATAGACGACGCAAGGCATTAGTGAGGTTATAAAGCTTTTGCCTGTTAAAGAAAGGAGACTGATCCAATGCAGCACAGACATTCGCGTGCCACGCTGTCACGACCCAGACGCACACCAGTGCGCAATCATATGGGAGCCGCGCTGAGCGCACCTCCAAGCGCATCTCGCTGCCGGCGACAGCCGGGTATGGGCCCAACGCTCCAGCGCCATCCATTTTCAGGGCTAGTTGATTCGGCAGGTGGGTTGTTACACACTCCTTAGCGGGTTCCGACGTCCATGGCCACCGTCCTCGCTGCTGTCTATATCAACCAGGGTGAGCCCCACCCCTTTCGTGAGCGCACTTCGCGCGGAGTGACCCCTGTTACGCGCCCCCGGCAACAGGGGTGGCGGGCAGGTAAGCTGCGCGGGCGGAGCGCGCGGAGTGACCCCTGTTACGAGCCCCCGGCCACGGGGGTGGCGGGCAGGTAAGCTGCTTACCTGCTGCGCGTGACGCCGGCCGCGGCGAAGGCGGACGAGGCGGGGTGTCGGTGCGGTGGGCGCGGTGGTGACCCTGGACGTGCGTCGGGCCCTTCTCGCGGATCGCCTCAGCTACGGCTCCCGGTGGGGCCCTCTTGGGGGAAGGGGCCTCGGTCCCGGACCCCGGCGAGGCGTCGGGGGCCTTCTCCGCTCCGTAAAAGTGTCCATCTCTTTTCTTTTTTTTTCTTCTGTTGTGGCATATGCAGCAGGTGCCTGCTCGTTTTTCGTATGTGGGTAACAACATTTAACTATGTATATATATTTCCGAATTGGTTTAACTGCCACCCGCCTGAATCTGTTTAAAATCTAATTTTTTTTATTTCAACCGCCCGACCCGACCTGACCCGACCCGCGGATAAAATCTAATTTTTTTCAATTTCATCCGCCCGATCCGCGGATAATCCGCGGACTCCGCGGTTGTGCCCGCAAACCGCGCATCTCTAATATGTATATATGTATGTATATATGTACTGTATATATGTACTGTATGTATATATGTATATATATGTATGTATATATGTATATATATGTATGTATGTATGTAGGAATGTATGTATGCATACGGATGCTGTATCGATCCGTTGTGGTGAAGAAGGAGCTGAGCCGGAAGGCAAAGCTCTCAGTTTACCTTTTGGGTTATGACCGAAAGAACAAGATCACGGGTACAAGCGGCCGTCATCCGGGAGGAGCTCAAAGTAAAGCCGCTGCTCCTCCACATCGAGAGGAGCCAGATGAGGTGGTTTGGACATCTGGTCAGGATGCCACCCGAACGCCTCCCTAGGGAGGTGTTTTGGGCACGTCCGACCGGTAGGAGGCCATGGGGAGGACCCAGGACACGTTGGGAAGACTATGGCCTGGGAACGCCACGGGATCCTCCGGGAGGAGCTGGACCAAGTGGCTAGGGAGAGGGAAGTCTGGGCTTCCCTGCTTAGGCTGCTGCCCCCGCGACCCGACCTCGGATAAGCGGAAGAAGATGGATGGATGGATGAAATTGAATCCAGAATCGTTTTTAATCGAATCGTTACACTCAAGAATCGAATTGTGTAGTGCCCAAACATTCACAGCCCTGAGGTTATTTATTATTTACTATGTGTGGGCAGCACAGGGGCCAAAAGGGACAAGCGGTAAAAAATGGATGGATGGATGGATGTCTGAATGTTTTTTGGCATTTTATAAGTAGATTGCACAGTTCAGTACATATTCCGTACAATTGATCAATTCGTGGCGCAGTGGAAGAGTGGCCGTGCGCAACCCGAGGGTCCCTGGTTCAATCCCCCCGTAGTGCCAACCTCGTCATGTCCGTTGTGTCCTTGAGCAAGACACTTCACCCTTGCTCCTGATGGGTGCTGGTTAGCGCCTTGCATGGCAGCTCCCTCCATCAGTGTGTGAATGTGTGTGTGAATGGGTAAATGTGGAAGTAGTGTCAAAGCGCTTTGAGTACCTTGAAGGTAGAAAAGCGCAATACAAGTACAACCCATTTATCATTTATGAAGCAAATAAGACTTTCTATTTGAACTTAAAACCACATGGATTATACTCTACTTACTTTCAGAAGCCATTCTTGTTTTCTTTGTGTTGTTACCAGAGGTGTGGACTCGAGTCACATGACTTGGACTCGAGTCAGACTCGAGTCATGAATTTGATGACTTTAGACTCGACTTGGAGGGAATACTTCGAAGACCTCCTCAATCCCACCAACACGTCTTCCTATGAGGAAGCAGTGCCTGAGGAATCTGTGGTGGGCTCTCCTATTTCTGGGGCTGAGGTTGCTGAGGTAGTTAAAAAGCTCCTCGGTGGCAAGGCCCCGGGGGTGGATGAGATCCGCCCGGAGTTCCTTAAGGCTCTGGATGCTGTAGGGCTGTCTTGGTTGACAAGACTCTGCAGCATCGCGTGGACATCGGGGGCAGTACCTCTGGATTGGCAGACCGGGGTGGTGGTTCCTCTCTTTAAAAAGGGGAACCGGAGGGTGTGTTCTAACTATCGTGGGATCACACTCCTCAGCCTTCCCGGTAAGGTCTATTCAGGTGTACTGGAGAGGAGGCTACGCCGGATAGTCGAACCTCGGATTCAGGAGGAACAGTGTGGTTTTCGTCCTGGTCGTGGAACTGTGGACCAGCTCTATACTCTCGGCAGGGTCCTTGAGGGTGCATGGGAGTTTGCCCAACCAGTCTACATGTGCTTTGTGGACTTGGAGAAGGCATTCGACCGTGTACCCCGGGAAGTCCTGTGGGGAGTGCTCAGAGAGTATGGGGTTTCGGACTGTCTGATTGTGGCGGTCCGCTCCCTGAATGATCAGTGTCAGAGCTTGGTTCGCATTGCCGGCAGTAAGTCGGACACGTTTCCGGTGAGGGTTGGACTCCGCCAAGGCTGCCCTTTGTCACCGATTCTGTTCATAACTTTTATGGACAGAATTTCTAGGCGCAGTCAAGGCGTTGAGGGGATCCGGTTTGGTGGCTGCAGGATTAGGTCTCTGCTTTTTGCAGATGATTTGGTCCTGATGGCTTCATCTGGCCAGGATCTTCAGCTCTCACTGGATCGGTTCGCAGCTGAGTGTGAAGCGACTGGGATGAGAATCAGCACCTCCAAGTCCGAGTCCATGGTTCTCGCCCGGAAAAGGGTGGAGTGCCATCTCCGGGTTGGGGAGGAGATCTTGCCCCAAGTGGAGGAGTTCAAGTACCTCGGAGTCTTGTTCACGAGTGAGGGAAGAGTGGATCGTGAGATCGACAGGCGGATCGGTGCGGCGTCTTCAGTAATGCGGACGCTGTATCGATCCGTTGTGGTGAAGAAGGAGCTGAGCCGGAAGGCAAAGCTCTCAATTTACCGGTCGATCTACGTTCCCATCCTCACCTATGGTCATGAGCTTTGGGTTATGACCGAAAGGACAAGATCACGGGTACAAGCGACCGAAATGAGTTTCCTCCGCCGGGTGGCGGGGCTCTCCCTTAGAGATAGGGTGAGAAGCTCTGTCATCCGGGGGGAGCTCAAAGTAAAGCCGCTGCTCCTCCGCATCGAGAGGAGCCAGATGAGGTGGTTCGGGCATCTGGTCAGGATGCCACCCGAGCGCCTCCCTAAGGAGGTGTTTAGGGCATGTCCGACCGGTAGGAGGCCACGAGGAAGACCCAGGACACGTTGGGAAGACTATGTCTCCCGGCTGGCCTGGGAACGCCTCGGGATCCCCCGGGAGGAGCTGGACGAAGTGGCTGGGGAGAGGGAAGTCTGGGCTTCCCTGCTTAGGCTGCTGCCCCCGCGACCCGACCTCGGATAAGCGGAAGAAGATGGATGGATGGATGGATGGATGGATAGACTCGACTTGACAAAATGTAAAAAGACTTGCAACTCGACTTAGACTTTAACATCAATGACTTGTGACTTCACTTGGACTTGAGCCTTTTGAATTGACATGACTTGACATGACTTGCTACTTTCCCCAAAACCCAAAGATGAAAAAGTTATTCGGGAGCGCTCCGTATTTTTCATTGTGTACTTGTCTATCAGCGTTGCGTGTGTCAGCTGGTGTGCTCTCAGTACAACAGCCAATCAAATTAGATCTACTTTGTTTTCATCACACAGCATTCATCCAATCAAATTGCAGGACAACCAACGAAGAAGACATGTCCAAACCACACGCCAGTGAACAAAAAATGATGCCTAAAATAATTTCGTTTGGGTATAAAAATGACGAGGTGGTCAACATAAAACAGTTTGCAGTATGCAACACATGCGGTTCGAAAATTACTGATGGAGAGGCAACAACTTCGTCTGGCATTTGAAGTTGCACAAAGAAGGGTAAGTTTTGAATGTAAGACAACGTTTATTGGCTAAGTAACGTGACTTTTATTTGCTGTGTAGTTAAATCAGTGAGGCTGTAAACTCACTGCTAACGTTATAACGTTATTGCAAACACGGGAATCTGTTGCAGTTCACTACCTTATTCATACTTTTTGTTCAGTGATTTTTTTAAGCAGGGTTACGTTAGTCAATATATCACACGTAACGTTAGACGGCGGTCAGCAGCACCGCGTATTTTAGCCACCTAAAAAAAAGACAAAAATAGTAAAATAAAGGTCAGTTAAAATGTATACTAAATTATGAATATGTGTACCGTTTTAGCTAGCTTTCTGACATACTGTTGGTTGTTTACCTCAGTGGTCCCCAACCACCGGGCCGCGGCCCGGTACTGGTCCGTGGATCGATTGGTATCGGGCCGCACAAGAAATATATATATATATTTTTTTTTTTAATTAAATCAACATAAAAAACACAAGATACACTCACAAGTAGTACACCAACCCAAAACAACTCTCTCCCCCTTTTGTTCTGGGCATTGAACATGAAGACTCTTCCTTCACTGTTCCGAGTGGCCATGAGAGTCTTGGCAGTGCCTGCCTCCAGTGCTCCAGTGGAGCGAGTTTTCAGCCATGGTGGCATCATACTACGCCCCCATCGTGCACAAATGACTGACAGACTCTTGGCTAATTTGGTCTTTTGCAAATGCAATGCAGCATAGGGCCCTGACATATAAAAAGTACAACTTTTTTGTTAAGTTCACGTATATGTCATGTTTTTTCAATGTTAACACTTTTGTACAAATAAGTACATTTGCACTTTATTTTTCAATGTG
The DNA here is from genome assembly GCF_033978685.3 of Nerophis lumbriciformis. Classification (NCBI taxonomy): domain Eukaryota; kingdom Metazoa; phylum Chordata; class Actinopteri; order Syngnathiformes; family Syngnathidae; genus Nerophis; species Nerophis lumbriciformis. The sequence continues at coordinate 5,306,665 of NC_084550.2, forward strand.
TTTGTTCTGTAAAGGAATGAGTTAATGTTTAAAATGACTGGTTAATAGTGCTATTATAAAGTGCAATGTCAGCACAATTTTCTTTCCTGCAATTTAAAATGCACTTGTTTTAATAAATAAATACAGCGTTTGAAAAGCATACACAATCTGTGTTAATATATTAGTCTGTGGTTAAAAGGACTTGAAAGGACTCGAAACTCAAAATGCAGGACTTAGGACTTGACTTGAGACTTTCCAGTCTTGACTTTGGACTTGACTCGGACTTGAGGGCAAAGACTTGAGACTTACTTGTGACTTGCAAAACAATGACTTGGTCCCACCTCTGGTGTCAAAAGCGCTTTGAGTACCTTGAAGGTAGAAAAGCGCTATACAAGTACAACCCATTTATCATTTATGAAGCAAATAAGACTTTCTATTTTAACTTAAAACCACATGGATTATACTCTACTTACTTTCAGAAGCCATTCTTGTTTTATTTGTGTTGAAATCAAAAAATATTTTGATGGCGCTCTTTTGTCTTCCCAAGCTGCAAACTTCAATACTGCCGCCAGGTGGCAGCAGTTCAACGTCAATCAGGCTCGAGTTCGTCAAGCTTGACTGCCCAAACATCCGGCCAAGAAAGCGGAAGAGAGGAAGACGACACCCAAACAAAACGCCTGCTTGACGTAGTTTGATTTAATTTTTTTTAAAAATCATTAAAAATGTTGAAAGAGTGGGTGAATGAGCGATTAATGGTCGCAGCTGATGAAATAGTCGCGCTGTTTGAACGAACGATAGCGTCGTACGAGAGGGAACTTTCTCGAACAAGAGAGAAGGCGCGACTTGGTGATCCGCAAGACCGTCAAATTGTGCTAAACATTGAAGGTATGTTTGCATGTTTACCATCTTAATCATTTTAGTATACTAAGCCGACTCGACTTCACAATACAGTATCTTATTTGATATCTCTGTTCGAATATAATTAAAGGTATGCTTACTTTCGTACGAAATCAAGATGGCGGCCATTGTTTGTAGCAGGTTGTGTTACACATGCATGGCACTACTTTTTGTAGGCTGTTGCAAGTTTATTACATGATAAATGTATATAACCATCTACACATATGTTTTTATTTTGTTTAAATCAATGTCGGAAGTTGTTGTTTGACATTGACAGTAGCTCTTCGTGAACGAAAACAAACACAAAAAAAAACCCGAGGACGTCAGGACTCAAAAACTAGAGAAACTCGTCTTGTCGGCCCACCGTAGCCTCGGTTCACATTATTGCGCTGCAGCCGCAGAGGGAGCGCCCAATGCGGCGTGAGAGGAAGCAGAAGCGGGGCAAGCGCGGAGGGATACGTGCTAGCCGGCTAGGCTAACGAGACGTTTATTATTCATTACATTATACAAAGTACATACATAACAATATAGTGTTTGGCGAAAATTAAAATCTTAATAATATCACATAAATGTATATGTTTTTGTTTATAGTTAATATGCATGTCAACTTTAATTATTATTTATTTACACACTTGTCAACCTTGAGACCTCCGAATTCGGGAGATTGGGGGGGGGGGGGGGGTTAAGGGGGAGGAGTATATTTATAGCTAGAATTCACTGAGATTAAAGTATTTCTTATATATATATATATATATATATATATAGCATACTTGCCAACCTTGAGACCTCCGATTTCGGGAGGCGGGGGGCGTGGTCGGGGTGGGGCGGGGGCGTGGTTAATATATATATATATATATGTATGTATATATATATATAAGAAATACTTGACTTTCAGTGAATTCTAGCTATATATATATATATATATATATATATATATATATATATATATATATATACCGTATTTTCCGCACCATTAGCCGCACCTAAAAACCACAAATTTACTCAAAAGCTGACAGTGCGGCTTTTAACCCGGTGCGCTTTATATATGGATAAATATTAAGATTCATTTTCATAAAGTTTCGTTCTCGCAACTTCGGTAAACAGCCGCCATCTTTTTTCCCGGTAGAGCAGGAAGCGCTTCTTCTTCTACGCAAGCAACCGCCAAGGTAAGCACCCGCCCCCATAGAACAGGAAGCGCTTCTTCTTGTACTGTAAGCAACCACCCGCCCCCGGAAGAAGAAGAAAAAACGCGCGGATATCACCGTACGTTTCATTTCCTGTTTACATCTGTAAAGACCACAAAATGGCTCCTACTAAGCGTCAGGGATCCGGTTCATGAAAAGACGCAATCTCTCCATCCGCACACGGATTACTACCGTATTTCACAGCAACTGATATTCCTGTGAACCGCACTGTGGATACAACGGGAGCACGTACGGTGAATATTCGCACCACAGGGAATGAGAAGTCATCCTTCACTGTGGTTCTAGCTTGCCATGCTAACTTCCACCCATGGTGATATTCAAAAGGAAGACCTTGCCAAAAGAGACCTTTCCAGCCGGCGCCATCATAAAAAGCTAACTCGAAGGGATGGATGGATGAAGAAAAGATGAGCGAGTGGTTAAGGTAAGTTTAAGTTTACGCGAAGAGGCCGGGTGGCTTTTTTCACGCAGCTCTGTCCATGTTGATATACGTATGTTTGTGATTGCACATTTGCGTACATTTTGGGAGTGAACAGAGTTGTTAGAACGCTGGTTTTTAATATATTATTAAAGTTTGACTGACCTATCTGACTGTTTTTTTGACATTCCTTTAGCGCAGTTAGATGCGGCTTACAACACGGGGCGGCTTATTGGTGGACAAAGTTTTGAAATATGCCGTTCATTGAAGGCGCGGCTTTTAACCCAGGGCGCCTTATGATGCGGAAAATACGGTATATATATATATATATATAAATAAAAGAAATACTTGAATTTCAGTGTTCATTCATTTACCGTATTTTCCGCACCATAAGGCGCCCTGGGTTAAAAGCCGCGCCTTCAATGAACGGCATATTTCAAAACTTTGTCCACCTATAAGCCGCCCGGTGTTGTAAGCCGCATCTAACTGCGCTAAAGGAATGTCAAAAAAACAGTCAGATAGGTCAGTCAAACTTTAATAATATATTAAAAACCAGCTTTAACAACTCTGTTCACTCCCAAAATATACGCAAATGTGCAATCACAAACATACGTATATCAACATGGACAGAGCTGCGTGAAAAAAGCCACCCGGCCTCTTCGCGTAAACTTAAACTTACCTTAACCACTCGCTCATCTTTTCTTCATCCATCCCTTCGAGTTAGCTTTTATGATGACGCCGGCTGGAAAGGTCTCTTTTGGCAAGGTCTTCCTTTTGAATATCACCATGGGATTTTCTGGCCATTAGCATGGCAAGCTAGAACCACAGTGAAGGATGACTTCTCATTCCCTGTGGTGCGAATATTCACCGTACGTGCTCCCGTTGTATCCACAGTGCGGTTCACAGGAATATCAGTTGCTGTGAAATAGTACCGGTAATCCGTGTGCAGATGGAGAGATTGCGTCTTTTCATGAACCGGATCCCTGACGCTTAGTAGGAGCCATTTTGTGGTCTTTACAGATGTAAACACACAAAGGAAATGAAACGTACGGTGATATCCGCGCGCTTTTTCTTCTTCTACGCGGGCGGGTGGTTGCTTACAGTAGAAGAAGAAGCGCTTTCTGTTCTATGGGGGCGGGTGCTTACCTTGGCGGTTGCTTGCGTAGAAGAAGAAGCGCTTCCTGTTCTACCGGGAAAAAAGATGGCGGCTGTTTACCGAAGTTGCGAGATCGAAACTTTATGAAAATGAATCGTAATATTAATCCATATATAAAGCGCACCGGGTTAAAAGCCGCACTGTCAGCTTTTGAGTAAATTTGTGGTTTTTAGGTGCGGCTAATAGTGCGGAAAATACGGTATATATATATATATATATATATATATATATATATAAATAAAAGAAATACTTGAATTTCAGTGTTCATTCATTTACACATATACACACACACACATAACACTCATCTACTCATTGTTGAGTTAAGGGTTGAATTGTACATCCTTGTTCTATTCTCTGTCACTATTTCAGAACACACACATTATGCAAATATACATTTTAAAATCAATAAGAAAACGGGAGCTGTGCACTGGATTCATTCACAAATACAAACTACAACTCACAAACACTTTAGAGTTAAGCTCCACCATCTATATATATATATATATATATGGATATATATATGGATTTGTTGAAAACATCCGCAAATGAGAATGTAATGTTGCTTGCAAGGTGGCCCATAATACTGCGATGCCGCCGCCTTGTACTTCTCTGACCGTTCATGAGGGACTATATCCATTTGGCCACCATGTTATGGGTTATAAATAAACCTATGGATAACGGAGACATATATAATAGTCTCCTTTTCAGGTGAGAGGACGCTGAAGGTAGTGCCTTTAAGGCACGCCCCCAATATTGTTTGTCCGGCTGGAAATTTTGGATATTACGACTTGCCGTAGTTTTGAAGCAATACATGATTGGACTCCGGATGTTGTGTGTCAGTGTATTAACGTGCCGGCTGGAATAAACACACGCTGAGAAATACCTCCGTGCCTGCCTACTTTATGGGTTATAGATAAACCTATGGATAACGGAGACATATATAATAGTCTCCTTTTCAGATGAGAGACGACACTAAAGGCAGTGCCTTTAAGGCACGCCCCCAATATACAGGTAAAAGCCAGTAAATTAGAATATTTTGAAAAACTTGATTTATTTCAGTAATTGCATTCAAAAGGTGTAACTTGTACATTATATTTATTCATTGCACACAGACTGATGCATTCAAATGTTTATTTCATTTAATTTTGATGATTTGAAGTGGCAACAAATGAAAATCCAAAATTCCGTGTGTCACAAAATTAGAATATTACTTAAGGCTAATACAAAAAAGGGATTTTTAGAAATGTTGGCCAACTGAAAAGTATGAAAATGAAAAATATGAGCATGTACAATACTCAATACTTGGTTGGAGCTCCTTTTGCCTCAATTACTGCGTTAATGCGGCGTGGCATGGAGTCGATGAGTTTCTGGCACTGCTCAGGTGTTATGAGAGCCCAGGTTGCTCTGATAGTGGCCTTCAACTCTTCTGCGTTTTTGGGTCTGGCATTCTGCATCTTCCTTTTCACAATACCCCACAGATTTTCTATGGGGCTAAGGTCAGGGGAGTTGGCGGGCCAATTTAGAACAGAAATACCATGGTCCGTAAACCAGGCACGGGTAGATTTTGCGCTGTGTGCAGGCGCCAAGTCCTGTTGGAACTTGAAATCTCCATCTCCATAGAGCAGGTCAGCAGCAGGAAGCATGAAGTGCTCTAAAACTTGCTGGTAGACGGCTGCGTTGACCCTGGATCTCAGGAAACAGAGTGGACTGACACCAGCAGATGACATGGCACCCCAAACCATCACCCAACCATGCAAATTTAGCATTTCCTTTGGAAATCGAGGTCCCAGAGTCTGGAGGAAGACAGGAGAGGCACAGGATCCACGTTGCCTGAAGTCTAGTGTAAAGTTTCCACCATCAGTGATGGTTTGCGGTGCCATGTCATCTGCTGGTGTCGGTCGCATGGAATGTCCAAATGGCCACAAGTGCAATGATTTAAATTTTACTTATAGGACTTTGTATTTATTTTGACACAGTTAACACTTATTATTGCTTTGTCTGAAGCTACACTAAAAATAGACTCGCTGTAACATCCACGAGTGATGGAGAAGATAATATTTGACACGTCTGAGGTAAAGTGTGTGGTTTGTTTCCTGCAGACGTCCGGCAGCTGACTGATCGTCAAGAAAAATATCCCCCTCAACTGCAGGGGGGGATTTCTAGTTTCCATGGAGAGGATCCACAGCCCACCCTGTTTAAAGAAGAAGAGGTGGAAGAGTGTCATCTACGCCTGGAGGAGGCTGATCTCACCAAGTTTCCACTGACTGTTGTCTCTGTGAAGACTGAAGACCATGAAGACAAACCACCTGAGTCCTCACAGCTGCATTATAATTCAGGTGAGGAGAATAGAGGGGTGCAGCCTCCAAGTCGCCGCTCAACACGACACATGACAACAGATGCTGGTGGAGGATCACAAGCAGCTCCACTATCAGATGGTGACAATACAACGTCACACTCTCCTGAGAATGAAGACTGGGACGACGCACAAGACCCTTTGAGCAGCCATACAGGCTGTGGAGGTGAGGTCACCTTGACTCTTTGTATTAACCATAAAAAGTATGTTGAAAGGGACCGATGATGATGACTTTTAGAGGTTACCATGTTGGATACTCGTGTTAAACAATGCCAAAGCGGCAACTCATAAGGGTCATGCATTTGAGTGTGAGCTCGCATGCAGTTTTGGATGCCTCTGAAAGCCTTTTTGAACAGCGGCCCATTTGTGACATCGCAGATTGGCGGGCGTACTTATGTGGGCATCCTCGTACATGTCGGCCAGCATTCTCCACCTCTACTGAGCCGAGACTGCTGCCGCCAATCTCCCGTGTCATCCCTTCTCATTTCATGCGCTCCCCGTCTCCTTTCAGGTTTTTAAAATGCCGTAATGTTCGGGCTGTAGAGCGCACCTGTTTTTAGGCCACCTAATTTGTGGACAAATTTAATTTTATGCATCGATTAAATATTTACACATTCAAATAATCGAAGCTCCCCTTTAAAGGGGAACATTATCACAATTTCAGAAAGGTTAAAACCATTAAAAATCAGTTCCCAGTGGCTTATTTTATTTTTCGAAGTTTTTTTCAAAATTGTATCCATCACGCATACCTGCCAACTACTCCGGTTTTCCCGTAATTAGTACGGTTTTCATCAACCTATTCTGGGTTACGGTTGCAGTGATAAAAAATACGTTTTTTCATTAATTAAAAAAAATATTTAAAAAAAAGTTTTATTCACGAAATCGCGTAACAACAATGACAATCGACACTGCTTCCCGTAACTTCCTATCGAGCAATTCCGAATGCCATGCGCGAGGCTATTTATAGCACCGGTGCCAAGCACGAGGCACCAGTTGCCATTGTTTCCAAACGAGCGAACGATCATGGAATCAGCCGGAGAAAAATTGCAAACGAGTCTTAAACCGAAAAGAAAACTGCAGTCATTCCGTGAAGAATATTCAAAAGCCTATACGGGAATAATTATCCGTTCCAAAAAGGGTGAAAACTACGCGAATTGCACCTTGTGCAGACAAGATTTTTCGATCGGACACGGAGGAATTAGCGATGTAAAAGACCACGTTGGGACAAAAAAACACAAGTCTAATGCCTTTGCTAGCGATACAAGTGGAAAACTTTCAACGTTTTCCACTTTTTCCAACCTTTTAGCCACAAAAAGGTAATGACACCAATATTATCTATTGGAATTGTTTAGTACTGTTATACTGTCAAAAGTGTTTATACTATTTATGCTTTCAAGTCCAAGTTGAAGAAATCTTGTTAAATGTTGACAGCATAACTACCAAAATACAGAAGTATGTCCTTAATATTTTTGCAGTGCTATTTCTGTTGAAAAGTTAAAATGATTACATTAGAGATGTGATGTGCCACTTTTCAAGTGTCTGATGGCTGGAATTAATTTTCATAAATTTTTCATATTTTGAATTCTTTTGAAAGGCTTACAAAAAAACTACATTTGAATTGTAATTCCATGCTATTGACAGGACTATTAATTTTAATGAAGTTAGCTTACCATGTTTACAGTATGATAATTGTGATAGAAATGTGAATTTTAGGCACAGAATATTTTTTACAATTGAACAAGGCAGTAGATTATACAAGCTTGGACAGAAAGTTAATAATGACACCAATTTTTTTTTTTTATGGAATTGTTTAGTACTGTTTTACCATTTGTTTACTGTAAAAAGTGTTTATACTTTCAATTAACAAATTGAAGTCTTGTGAAAGGTTGACAGGATAACTGGCATTAACTGTCAAAATAATTTCAAACTATTGAAGTTAGCTTACAGAATAAACATGTCAATCAACCCATATGATTTTTGCTGTAATATTTTTGTTTTGAAAAGTCACTGTGACTGATAGAAAAGTGATGGTTTTAGCAACATTTTAACCTGTCTGAATGCTAATAATCATTTTGCGTCGGGGCCTGAACCCCCCACCAGGACTTTGTCCTGGACCTACCGGGGCCTGCGGCCCCTGGACCCTGGCTACTAGGTTTTTCTGATTTCAAAAGTTGGCAGGTATGCATCACGCGATATCCCTAAAAAAAGCTTCAACGTGCCTGATTTTAACCATCGTTATATACACACCCATCCATTTTCCTGTGACGTCACACAGTGATGCCAATACAAACAAACATGGCGCATAGAACAGCAAGCTATAGCGACATTAGCTCGGATTCAGACTCGGATTTCAGCGGCTTAAGCGATTCAACAGATTACACATGTATTGAAACGGATGGATGTAGTGTGGAGGCAGGTAGCGAAAACGAAATTGAAGAAGAAACTGAAGCTATTGAGCCATATCGGTTTGAACCGTATGCAAGCGAAACCGACGAAAACGACACGACAGCCAGCAACACGGGAGAAAGCGAGGACGAATTCGGCGATCGCCTTCTAACCAACGATTGGTATGTGTTTGTTTGGCATTAAAGGAAACTAACAACTATGAACTAGGTTTACAGCATATGAAATACATTTGGCAACAACATGCACTTTGAGAGTGCAGACAGCACATTTCAGGCGCGCTAAGAACATATATTTTTCCACGATTTCAGCATTTTAAATGTGCTGTTTTTGTCCAGTAAGATACATACTAGCCTACAGTTACAGCTGAAGTGACCGATTAAAAAGATTTTAACTATTTTTTGTCATTTTTCCATGTGCAATCAATCTTCACTGGAAAAAATGGCATCCCTTCATCACTGAAACTAACTATCTGTTTTTCTGGCTTCACTGGCACCATTATGAGCTAAATTCATAAGCTAAGTCATCATAAGCTAAATTATTGGTAAACACAGTTTATTTATAATAATTTACGTAAAACCGCGAGTAATGAATAAAGTTTTCATCAATTAATATATTCTGTAGACATACCCTCATCCGCTCTCTTTTCCTGATAGCTGATCTGTCCAGTTTTGGAGTTGATGTCAGCAATTTTCATCAATTAATATATTCTGTAGACATACCCTCATCCGCTCTCTTTTCCTGAAAGCTGATCTGTCCAGTCCAGTTGGAAATGCATCTGCTTTGAGTGTCGCAGGATATCCACACATTCTTGCCATCTCTGTCGTAGCATAGCTTTCGTCGGTAAAGTGTGCGGAACAAACGTCCAATTTCTTGCCACTTTGGCATCTTTGGGCCACTGGTGCAACTTGAATCCGTCCCTGTTCGTGTTGTTACACCCTCCGACAACACACCGACGAGGCATGATGTCTCCAAGGTACGGAAAACAGTCGAAAAAACGGAAAATAACAGAGCTGATTTGACTCGGTGTTTGTAATGTGTTTGAGAAAATGGCGGATTGCTTCCCGATGTGACGTCACGTTGTGACGTCATCGCTCCGAGAGCGAATAATAGAAAGGCGTTTAATTCGCCAAAATTCACCCATTTAGAGTTCGGAAATCGGTTAAAAAAATATATGGTCTTTTTTCTGCAACATCAAGGTATATATTGACGCTTACATAGGTCTGGTGATCATGTTCCCCTTTAAATGATTAGCTATAACACGTAAACCTTGCATGTATAATGGAAGTCGGGCAAACTTTCATTCGTCTTTTAGACACGGCAAAAATATTGGCAGTACCGTATTTTCCGCACTATAAGGCGCACCGGATTATTAGCCGCACCTTCAATGAATTACATATTTCATAACTTTGTCCACCAATAAGCCGCCCCGGATTATAAGCCGCGCCTACGCTGCGCTAAAGGGAATGTCAAAAAAACAGTCAGATAGTTCAGTCAAACTTTAATAATATATTGAAAACCAGCGTTCTAACAACTCTGTCCCAAAATGTACGCAAATGTGCAATCACAAACATAGTAAAATTCAAAATGGTGTAGAGCAATAGCAACATAATGTTGCTCGAACGTTAATGTCACAACACACAAAATAAACATAGCGCTCACCTTCTGAAGTTATTCTTCATTCGTAAATCCTTCGAATTCTTCGTCTTCGGTGTCCGAATTGAAAAGTTGCGCAAGCGTGGGATCCAAAATGGCCGGTTCCGTCTCGTCGAAGTCATCGGAGTCAGTGTCGCTGTTGTTGTCCAGTAGTTCTGTGAATCCTGCCTTCCGGAAAGCTCGGACCACAGTTGTGACCGAAATATCTGCCCAGGCATTTACGATCCACTGGCAAATGTTGGCGTATGTCGTCCGGCGCTGTCTGCCCGTCTTAGTGAAGGTGTGTTCGCCTTCGGAGCTGTGTGAAAAAAGCCACCCGGCCTCTTCGCGTAAACTTCCCTTAACCACTCGCTCATCTTTTCTTCATCCATCCATCCCTTCGAGTTAGCTTTTATGATGACGCCGGCTGGAAAGGTCTCTTTTGGCAAGGTCTTCCTTTTGAATATCACCATGGGTGGAAGTTAGCATGGCAAGCTAGAACCACAGTGAAGGATGACTTCTCATTCCCTGTGGTGCGAATATTCACCGTACGTGCTCCCGTTCCACAGTGCGGTTCACAGGAATATCAGTTGCTGTGAAATACGGTAGTAATCCGTGTGCGGATGGAGAGATTGCGTCTTTTTATGAACCGGATCCTTGTCGCTTAGTAGGAGCCATTTTGTGGTCTTTACAGATGTAAACAGGAAATGAAACGTACGGTGATATCCGCGCGTTTTTTCTTCTTCTTCCGGGGGCGGGTGGTTGCTTACAGTAGAAGAAGAAGCGCTTCCTGTTCTATGGGGGCGGGTGCTTTCCTTGGCGGTTGCTTGCGTAGAAGAAGAAGCGCTTCCTGTTCTACCGGGAAAAAAGATGGCGGCTGTTTACCGAAGTTGCGAGATCGAAACTTTATGAAAATGAATCGTAATAAAGCGCACCGGGTTATAAGGCGCACTGTCAGCTTTTGAGAAAATTTGTGGTTTTTAGGTGCGCCTTATAGTGCGGAAAATACGGTAATAGCAATTCATTTTTTTCCCTTCAAATCTATCGACTGTTTTTCCATTAAATAACATTTTGCCATCTTCGCCATTCGTCTGGCGTTGTCTGACAGCTTCGTTCTTAGTTCATTTTCATTTTTTCATTTATTTATTTATTTCAGGCAATGACATAAAAAAAAGTACAAATTTGACAACACATAATAATATAAATTAATATAGTGCAAAAGGTAATGTATAGTATGTAATGCATGATTGTCCAGTTTTGCCTGAAAGGGAGTGGGAAGAAGATCACTTATTTAATCCCACCCCCAGTTCTCCATTCAGTGATTATTCACATGAGTTTCACTCTTACTTTGTTTAAGGATTATAATACAGATGTTGTATCATAGTGGCATTACCACAGGTAACAATAATTATTACACTGTAACAATAATTGGTATCAACAATGTAGGAATAATGAATATACCAACAATGGTAATAGACAACAAAGCAATAATAGTAATAGACAACATAGCAATAATGGTAAAGAAACATTGAGCACATGTTAACACTTTGAGACAGAGTACAGCAGCAGGTCAAATTAAAGACCCTCATCTCTATATTTGAACCAGACCCCATGTTTGTATAATAGTTTAAATCCATTAATAGTTTGGCATTGCTTGTGTTGTAAGTCCAGTTTGTTCCATAGTTTTACTCCGCATACAGACACACAAAAACGTTTACGAGTGGTTTGAGCTCTCGGCAATAAGAAATATCCAAAGCCTCTCAAGTTATGAGCCTGCACTCGTCTTATAAAAAAACGTTGTAGATTAGGCGGCAATAATTTGTTAAATGCTTTATATACGGTAAGATTATTAATGTATTATATTTAAAGGGGAACATTATCACCAGACCTATGTAAGCGTCAATATATACCTTGATGTTGCAGAAAAAAGACCATATATTTTTTTAACCGATTTCCGAACTCTAAATGGGTGAATTTTGGCGAATTAAACGCCTTTCTAATATTCGCTCTCGGAGCGATGACGTCACAACGGGAAGCAATCCGCCATTTTCTCAAACACCGTGTCAAATCAGCTCTGTTATTTTCCGTTTTTTCGACTGTTTTCCGTACCTTGGAGACATCATGCCTCGTCGGTGTGTTGTCGGAGGGTGTAACAACACGAACAGGGACGGATTCAAGTTGCACCAGTGGCCCAAAGATGCCAAAGTGGCAAGAAATTGGACGTTTGTTCCGCACACTTTACCGACGAAAGCTATGCTACGACAGAGATGGCAAGAATGTGTGGATATCCTGCGACACTCAAAGCAGATGCATTTCCAACTATAAAGTCAAAGAAATCTGCCGCCAGACCCCCATTGAATCTGCCGGAGTGTGTGAGCAATTCAGGGACAAAGGACCTCGGTAGCACGGCAAGCAATGGCAGTTTGTTCCCGCAGACGAGCGAGCTAAACCCCCTGGATGTCTTGGCTCACACCGTCCCTTATGCCACCGAAGCTGATCAAGAGAAGAATACCAACCCTAGCTTCCCTGGGCTGCTGACATCAACTCCAACACTGGACAGATCAGTTTTCAGGAAAAGAGCGCGGATGAGGGTATGTCTACAGAATATGTTAATTGATGAAAATTGGGCTGTCTGCACTCTCAAAGTGCATGTTGTTGCCAAATGTATTTCATATGCTGTAAACCTAGTTCATAGTTGTTAGTTTCCTTTAATGCCAAACAAACACATACCAATCGTTGGTTAGAAGGCGATCGCCGAATTCGTCCTCGCTTTCTCCCGTGTCGCTGGCTGTCGTGTCGTTTTCGTCGGTTTCGCTTGCATACGGTTCAAACCGATATGGCTCAATAGCTTCAGTTTCTTCTTCAATTTCGTTTTCGCTACCCGCCTCCACACTACAACCACCCGTTTCAATACAATCGTAATCTGTTGAATCGCTTAAGCCGCTGAAATCCGAGTCTGAATCCGAGCTAATGTCGCTATAGCTTGCTGTTCTTTCCGCCATGTTTGTTTGTGTTGGCTTCACTATGTGACGTCACAGGAAAATGGACGGGTGTTTATAACGATGGTTAAAATCAGGCACTTTGAAGCTTTTTTTTTAGGGATATTGCGTGATGGGTAAAATTTTGAAAAAAACTTCGAAAAATATAATAAGCCACTGGGAACTGATTTTTAATGGTTTTAACCATTCTGAAATTGTGATAATGTTCCCCTTTAACAAGGTCATCAAATCTGAGGAACTTTGATTGCATAAACAGATTATGAGTATGGTCTAAATAACCAACGTTGTGAATGATCCGCACTGCTCTTTTCTGTAATATGATCAGAGGATGAATCGTGTTGTGGTAAGTATTCCCCCATACTTCAACACAGTATGTAAGGTATGGCAGTATAGAGTACGAAGTGCATTTTCATTGAGGTATAGTTTTGCTTTGTTTATAATTGAGAGGCTTTTGGAGATTTTTGTTTTAATGTGTCTGTAATGAGGTTTCCATGATAGACTACTATCAATTATTACTCCCAAAAATGTAATCTAATATACGATTTCAATTTGGGTACCATCAATACTTACTTTCTGTTCAGACGTTATGTTGCGATTTCCAAACTTCACTATCTTAGTTTTATTTATATTCAAAGATAATTTGTGTGCATCCATTTTTTTACTATGTTTAGTTCTGTGTTTACTGTATTTATGAGCTCATTATAGTCATCACTACTGTAGATGAAGTAAACAATCGTCATTCCAACATTTTGACTAAGGCAGGGGTCGGCAACCTTTACCAGTCAAAGAGCCATTTTGACCAGTTTCGCAAATTATAGAAAACAATGGGAGCCGCAAATTTTTTTTGAAATTTTAAATGAATTAACACTGCATACAAAGTTTTTTTTTTTGCTTTGTGCTATGTATAAACTAGGGGTCTCAGACACGCTGCCCACACCTTTTATATGGGATTTGAAACCTGGTGTGGCACGCGGGTTTTAAATGAATGGCGCTTGTCAGCGTCATGCGTGCCGTGATGGTACAGCATATAGCACCCACTACAACCAGCGTGCCTGACCAGCTACACGTTGTATGGTGTTTCCGCTTGCTCACGTAGGTGACAGCAAGGCATACTTGGTCAACTACCACACAGGTTACACTGACGGTGGCGGTATAAAAAAAACTTTAACACTCTTACTAATAATGCGCCACACTGTGAACCCACACCAAACAAGAATGACAAACACATTTCGGGAGAACATCTGCACAGTAACACAACATAAACACAACAGGACAAATACCCAGAATCCCATGCTGCCCTACCTAACTCTTCCGGGATACATTATACACCCCCCGCTACCAAACCCCGCCCACCACAACCGACGCACAGAGGGGGGGGGGTTGATGTGTGAGGGAGCAGGGTTGGGGTGGGGGCGGGGTTTGGTGGTAGCAGGGGTGTATAATGTAGCCCGGAAGAGTCAGGGCTGCATGGGATTCTGGGTGTTTGTTCTGTTGTGTTTATGTTGTGTTAAGGTGCAGATGTTCTCCCGAAATGTGTTTGTCATTCTTGTTTGGTTTTGGTTCAAAGTGTGGCGCATTATTAGTAAGAGTGTTAAAGTTGTTTTATATGGTCACCGTCAGTGTAACCTGTGTGGCTGTTGACCAAGTATGCTTTGCTGTCACCTACGTGTGCAAGCAGAAGATGTATATTGTATAACAAGTGTTGAGCTGGCACGCTGTTAATACAGATTGTAGAGAGCGCCAAATGTTGTACCATCATGGCACGCCCTTATTATAGCTGTAAGGGTGAAAATCGGTGAATATTAATCCCGGGAGTTTTCTGCGAGAGGCACTGAAATCCGGAAGTCTCACGGGAAAATTGGGGGGTTCAGCAAGTAAGCTGCTGAGCCGCATCAGAGTGATCAAAGAGCCGCATGCGGCTCCGGAGCCGCGGGTTGCCGACCCCTGGACTAAGGCAAGTAATAAATTGTGTTCATTTGGCCTTCTTATGCTGACATGAGCTTTTTACGGCACAATAATTGAAGTCTTGGAAGTGATTTCAGAGCAATCGCAACCAACTCACAGACTGGGAAAGCCTCTACTGCTGCATTACATCCCCTTTAAAAAATAGTTGGTAAAATGACCGTTTTAGAAGCTTATTTGTCATTGAGCCATGTTTATGTTTGCAGACCTTCTTTCTGGCCACCCCTTGCTCGGCACGCTGCATCAACCAGTGGGCCAAAGCACGCCTTACCCAAACAAACAATGTAATCAAGAGGAGATGGTTTACGTCCTGCTGAAGGAAGATGACGATACTGCTGCAAATGATTTTCTGCTTACAAAACCACAGGTGTGTGTGTGTGTGTGTGTGTGTGTGTGTGTGTGTGTGTGTGTGTGTGTGTGTGTGTGTGTGTGTGTGTGTGTGTGTGTGTTCTGGCAATGCGTACTTATTGGGGACGTCTTTCTGTTTACAAAGTCACTTTAGGGGTCGTTTGACGTTATGGGTACCAAAATAAAGGTCCCCTGAAGGGAAACCTGTTTACAAAATCACTGTAGGGGATTTGTTTTGGGGACTTTTGCAAACTTCTCAAACTTTTCTTCCCCACTCACAGTGTGATTTTGCTGGGTGGGTTTTGGACATGTCAGGGGCACCCCCGGGCTCGGGTGAAACGTGGCGGGACCTGTGGGACTCGAATCTGGGTGTCATTTTTGATCATTTTCGGGACTTTTGCCCACTTTCCCAACTTTTCTTCCCCACTCACAGTGTGACTTTGCTGGGTGCGTTTTGGACATGTCGGGGGCACCCCCGGACGCGGGTGGAACGCGGCGGGACTTTTGGGACTCGAACCTGGGTGTAATTTTTGATCATTTTCGGGACTTTTGCCCACTTTCCCAACTTTTCTTCCCCACTCACAGTGTGACTTTGCTGGGTGCTTGTTGGACATGTTGGGCACCCCTGGACTCGTGTTGCCGGCTGCAAAGGGTCCCCTGAAGGGGAATTTTCGCTCTCCCCCTCCCCCCGTGACTATGCTGGGTGCGTTTTGGGCATGTTGGGCACCCCAGGACTCGCGTGACCGGCTGCGGGACTTGTGGTACTCAAACCTGGGTTTTTTGGTTTTTTTTACATGTTGGCCGCGTTAGGGACATTTGCCCTGCTAGCCTACCAGTATAGGTGTGTGTGTGTGTGTGTGTGTGTGTGTGTGTGTGTGTGTGTGTGTGTGTGTGTGTGTGTGTGTGTGTGTGTGTGTGTGTGTGTGTGTGTGTGTGTGTGTGTGTGTGTGTGTGTGTGTGTGTGTGTGTGTGTGTGTGTGTGTGTGTGTGTGTGTTTAACACTGCAGAGTTTGTACAAGCAACACTTTTCTGAACTTGGTAAAAATGTATGTACCGCATTTTCTGGCCTATAAGACGCACTTAAAATCCTTTTTTCCCCCTCGACAGTGCGCCTTATAACCCGGTGCGCCTAATATAAGGAATACGTTTGGTTAAGCTCACCCATCTCGAAGCTATTTTATTTTGTACATAGTGTAATGATTAGTGTGAGCAGTAGATGGCAGTCAAACATAAGAGATAAGTGTAGCCTGCACTATGAAGGGTCTCAAGTAAACAACACCAACATTTTAAATGTTCCATTGAAAATATACAACATTACACACGGCACTCAAAAATCTACCAAATGTTTTAGTACGACTTCGGTAAGCTATGAAGCCGCACCGCTTGAAGGATTGTCGGCGTATTAAACATAGGAGTATTATTATGGTGTGTGTATAAGGTAAGACATATTCTCTGGCGTTTTGTTTCGCAATATTATGCAAAATTAACTTTTCTTACCTTCTGGTACCTGCTGATCTGTATTTGGTATCTGCGTAGATCCAGAAAAATTGCGCGCATCTGCCTCTGTAGTCCGTGCCGACACCCTAGTTGATAAGCTTCTTCTTTTTCTCTATCTTCTTGTTATGTGACGTTCATCCTCCGCTGTTGCCATTTCTAATATAAAGTAGTGTACAGTTCTTACTTATATCTGTCAGTAAACTCGCCATGAAAGCTCTAAAACATACAGTATTTTGTATATAGTGTAATGATAAGTGTGACCAGTAGATGGCAGTCAAACATAAGAGATAAGTGTAGCCTGCACTATGATGGGTCTCAAGTAAACAACACCAACATTTTAATTGTTCCATTGAAAATATAGAACATTACACACGGGGCTCAAAAATCTATCAAATGTTTTAGTACGACTTCGGTAAGCTATGAAGCCGCACCACTTGAAGGATTGTCGGCGTATTAAACATAGGAGTATTATTATGGTGTGTGTATAAGGTAAGACATATTCTCTAACGTTTTGTTTCGCAATATTATGCAAAAGCAACTTTTCTTACCTTCTGGTACCTGCTGATCTGTATTTGGGATCTGCGTAAATACAGAAAAATTGCGCGCATCTGCCTCTGTAGTCCGTGCCAACACCCTAGTTGATAAGCTTCTTCTTTTTCTCTATCTTCTTGTTATGTGACGTTCATCCTCTGCTGTTGCCATTTCTAATATAAAGTAGTGTAAAGTTCTTACTTATATCTGTCAGTAAACTCGCCATGAAAGCGCTAAAACATACAGTATTTTGTACATAGTGTAATAATAAGTGTGACCAGTAGATGGCAGTCAAACATAAGAGATAAGTGTAGCCTGCACTATGAAGGGTCTCAAGTAAACAACACCAACATTTTAATTGTTCCATTGAAAATATAGAACATTACACACGGCACTCAAAAATCTACCAAATGTTTTAGTACGACTTTGGTAAGCTATGAAGCCGCACCGCTTGGTGTGTGTATAAGGTAAGACATATTATCTGGCGTTTTGTTTCGCAATATTATGCAAAATTAACTTTTCTTACCTTCTGGTACCTGCTGATCTGTATTTGGGATCTGCGTAAATACAGAAAAATTGCGCGCATCTGCCTCTGTAGTCCGTGCCGACACCCTAGTTGATAAGCTTCTTCTTTTTCTCTATCTTCTTGTTATGTGACGTTCATCCTCTGCTGTTGCCATTTCTAATATAAAGTAGTGTAAAGTTCTTACTTATATCTGTCAGTAAACTCGCCATGAAAGCGCTAAAACATACAGTATTTTGTACATAGTGTAATAATAAGTGTGACCAGTAGATGGCAGTCAAACATAAGAGATAAGTGTAGCCTGCACTATGAAGGGTCTCAAGTAAACAACACCAACATTTTAAATGTTCCATTGAAAATATACAACATTACACACGGCACTCAAAAATCTACCAAATGTTTTAGTACGACTTCGGTAAGCTATGAAGCCGCACCGCTTGAAGGATTGTCGGCGTATTAAACATAGGAGTATTATTATGGTGTGTGTATAAGGTAAGACATATTCTCTGGCGTTTTGTTTCGCAATATTATGCAAAAGCAACTTTTCTTACCTTCCGGTACCTGCTGATCTGTATTTGGGATCTGCGTAAATACAGAAAAATTGCGCGCATCTGCCTCTGTAGTCCGTGCCGACACCCTAGTTGATAAGCTTCTTCTTTTTCTCCATCTTCTTGTTATGGGACGTTCATCCTCCGCTGTTGCCATTTCTAATATAAAGTAGTGTAAAGTTCTTACTTATATCTGTCGGTAAACTCGCCATGAAAGCGCTAAAACATACCGGTGTGGTGAGTTTACATTATTCACCCAAGGAACTTTAGTTATTAGAGTTCCGGTCGGACGTTTTTTTCACGGGACACATTTCCGCTGTTGTTGTTGTTTCCGCATGAGGAGATGCTGCTTCGTTATTGATTGAAGTAAAGTGTGAATGTCATTAAAGGGGAACATTATCACAATTTCAGAAGGGTTAAAACCATTAAAAATCGGTTCCCAGTGGCTTATTTTATTTTTCGAAGTTTTTTCAACATTTTGCCCATCACGCAATATCCCTAAAAAAAGCTTCAAAGTGCCTGATTTTAACCATCGTTATAAACACCCGTCCATTTTCCTGTGACGTCACACAGTGATGCCAACACAAACAAACATGGCGCATAGAACAGCAAGCTATAGCGACATTAGCTCGGATTCAGACTCGGATTTCAGCGGCTTAAGCGATTCAATAGATTGCGCATGTATTGAAACGGATGGTTGTAGTGTGGAGGCAGGTAGCGAAAACGAAATTGAAGAAGAAACTGAAGCTATTGAGCCATATCGGTTTGAACCGTATGCAAGCGAAACCGACGAAAACGACACGACAGCCAGCGACACGGGAGAAAGCGAGGACGAATTCGGCGATCGCCTTCTAACCAACGATTGGTATGTGTTTGTTTGGCATTAAAGGAAACTAACAACTATGAACTAGGTTTACAGCATATGGAATACATTTGGCAACAACATGCACTTTGAGAGTGCAGACAGCACATTTCAGGCGCGCTAAGAACATATATTTTTCCACGATTTCAGCATTTTAAATGTGCTGTTTTTGTCCAGTAAGATACATACTAGCCTACAGTTACAGCTGAAGTGACCGATTAAAAAGATTTTAACTATTTTTTGTCATTTTTCCATGTGCAATTAATCTTCACTGGAAAAAATGGCATCCCTTCATCACTGAAACTAACTATCTGTTTTTCTGGCTTCACTGGCACCATTATGAGCTAAATTCATAAGCTAAGTCATCATAAGCTAAATTATTGGTAAACACAGTTTATGTATAATAGTTTACGTAAAACCGCGAGTAATGAATAAAGTTTTCATCAATTAATATATTCTGTAGACATACCCTCATCCGCTCTCTTTTCCTGAAAGCTGATCTGTCCAGTTTTGGAGTTGATGTCAGCAGGCCAGGGAAGCTAGGGTCGATATTCTTCTCTTGATCATTGTCAGTGGCATAAGGGATGGTAGAAGCGGTGTGAGCATCGTCTCGCTCGTCTGCGGGAACAAACTGCCGCCATTGCTTGCCGTGCTACAGAGGTCCTTTGTCCCTGAATAGCGCACACACTCCGGCAGATTCAATGGGGGTCTGGCGGCAGATTTCTTTGACTTTATCGTTGGAAATGCATCTGCTTTGAGTGTCGCAGGATATCCACACATTCTTGCCATCTCTGTCGTAGCATAGCTTTCGTCGGTAAAGTGTGCGGAACAAACGACTGACCATTTCGTCGGCTTTCCCCACACCCTCGTATTTTGAACAAATTTCGTCCAATTTCTTGCCACTTTCGCATCTTTGGGCCACTGGTGCAACTTCAATCCGTCCCTGTTCGTGTTGTTACACCCTCCGACAACACACCGACGAAAGTGAGAAAATGGCGGATTGCTTCTCTCCGAGAGCGAATAATAGAAAGGCGTTTAATTCGCCAAAATCCACCCATTTAGAGTTCGGAAATCGGTTAAAAAAATATATGGTCTTTTTTTCTGCAACATCAAGGTATATATTGACGCTTACATAGGTCTGGTGATAATGTTCCCCTTTTAAAACAGTTAGCTCCATCTTTTGACACTTCTTCCACTCCCGTCCTTGCACGCTACACCGCTACAACAAAGATGACGGGGAAAAGACACTGCCGGAAGGTGAGCCACGTAAATGACCGCCCACAAAACGGCGCATCCGGAAGGGACCGTCAGAAAGCGGCTTGAAGATGATCTGTAAAACATTATGACCAAAGAACCACCATTACATGTTATGTAGACCACAAGGAAGTGTTTTCAATTTAGAAAAAAAAACAAACTCCTTTAATGTGCCCTGTAATCCGGTGCGCCTAATATATGCAAAAAAAATATAAAAAATAGAACATTCATCGGCAGTGCGCCTTATAATCCGGTGCGCCTTATGGTCCGGAAAATACGGTAACAGCCTGATCCACAAACTTTTGGGTTTGTGTTTAAATTAGACCATTTTTCTTCTCCACTGTAGATGTTAAAGGCCTCTGAATTCAATGTTGTCAGCAGGGGAATCTTATGTGCTGGCATAGGTAAGTTCAAAGTGATTTAAAACATTTACACTACATTGTGCAAATTATACTTACATCAGGTATTTTTTTTGTTTACCCTACCATCCTCAGATTCTGCACCAAACTCTTCTGGTGGAATTTACACAGAAGGGGATCGCAGTCAGATTCAGTCAGTAAACTCACTTGCAACAATAAGTAATAACATGGAAGTGGCATCCAGAGCTAATCAAATGTTGTCAGAATTTGGGATTGTGAGTCCCACAACCTTCACAGAACAGTTGGCAGCGCCAGAGGTTCCAACTCCGCACTGGTTATTAGGTGAAACGCAAGGAAATAACAAAGCTTATGTGTACAGCAGTGTTCCCCTTCCAGAAGAACAGCTAGATGAGCCATCACTGCTGAGAAAACAACTGGATGAGGGACAAAATGAATCTGGCCTGACTACAGAGAAGACCCTTGTTAAAATTGAAGGGGCAGTAAACAAAAACAGAAAAGAAAGACAACAGTCCGGTGAAAAAGTAAAATGCCTGCAAAATACAAATAAAAAAACAAGTGGTTTACCATCCAATAATGGTGCAGAACACGAGGGGGACACATCTTCGCATGGAATCTCAAAAGTGTGTCTGAGGTCAAGTACGTCTCAAGATACGACCACAAAAAGTACATTCCCACCTGGGAGTCGTGGGAAGTGTATCTCCACTCAGGGAAAAGCCAGCTCAAAAAAACCAAATTGCCCACACCAGGATCGGTCTGGCAATAACAAGACTGAATCTTTAAGGACGAGATTCACTAGAGATGCTGCTAATTCCAACAAGCCCGTATCTGAAAAGTCTTGCAGGGAATCTCTCGGAAGTACCAACTTTTCTGGAGACGAGCAGTCTTCTAAACAGTTTACAAGGCAATCCAATTCATTATCGGGCAATACTGGTCTCCCGAGTTCTCCGTGGGCCGACTTGCTTGAACATGGCCTCAGTTCAAGTAAGAGCGGAGAAACGATTGCTAAAAGAACCAGGCTGAATAAAAGCGGTATTATTTCGGGACCAGTGAAATTACAGATGGTCCAGAAATTAGCTAAAGCAGCAAAAACCAAGACTGTTGCAAAACTAGACAAATCCAAGCAAACCAAATTAAAGAACACAGATAGAGGGAGCAAGCAAGATGCCAGCGATGAGACTGGAAACAAATGTATACCTCAAGCTGTTTGGACTGTGCCAGCCAGGGAAGCTACCTCGTTACGGTCCCCAAGATCTCAGAGTCACGCTGACGCTTCTCCCCCAGGTCTTTCTGTCAAAACACCGCCTATCGTACCACCACCGGAGCCTCCATCCGTCATTGGTGACCGTCTGCTCAAGAACCAGTGTGGGCAATGCGGTCGTGTTCTCAGCAGCTCTGCTGGCCTCGAGAGCCACATGAACCTCCATACAGGTCACAGACCATTCCCTTGCACTCTCTGTAGGAAGAGCTTTACCGACGCCGGCGGTCTGAAACGGCACGGCAGAGTGCACAGCAACGGTCGGAGCCATATCTGCCAGCAATGCGGGAAGGATTTCGTCTACAAGTATGGCCTCACCAAACATGTCCAGGTGGTACACACCAAAAATAAATCATTTGTCTGTCAGGTCTGCAACAAGGCATTCTTCACAAAGTTAGACGTGGACGCCCACGTACGTATCCACACGGGGGAGAAACCATTCCATTGCCACTTATGTGAAAAAAGGTTTGTCAAGAAGGTGGAGCTGAACCTGCATCTGAGGTGGCATAATGGAGAGAAAAGACATTGGTGTCCATTTTGTGGGAAAGGATTTTTTGACTACAATAACTGGAAAAGGCACAAGTATATCCACACGGGAGAGAAACCAAAGTCTTGTCCACACTGCCCCCAACACTTTACACAGTCAGGCCACTTGAAAAAGCATATTAGAAATGTACATAAGATTCAATAAGAAGGTATGTTCTACCCTGCGGTTAGATGGCGACTTGTCCAAGGTGTACCCTGCCTGAGATAGGCTCCAGCACCCCCCGTGACCCCGAAAGGGACAAGCGGTAGAAAATGGATGGTTGAATGGGTATATTTGACCTTTTTTTTCATTTAGAATGTGTTTGTGACACATAACTAAAGGCTTAGTTGGCCACATGCGTGGACAGCACCTTTTAGATCGTATTTCCAAAATTGTGTACACTACTGAATTGGGGTCTTATGGCCACTTATGTGGACACTTATACTTTATTTTGATTTAGAAAGAAGTTGTTTTAAAAAAGAATAATACAACCTATCATTTTGGGTTATTTAATTTTTTATTTTTCATAAACTGCACTCTTATTCCGTGTTGGCTAATTTTTGGCCTATTACTAATTTTGCTGGTGCTGGTGCCTCTGGGGTTCCACAGGGTTCCATTTTAGTATACCTCCCTCAACCCAACTACTCCTACTATGACTTTTTAACATCAAAACTTGGAAGATTATTTTTACTTTTAATGGAATAAAGATCCAGCGGGTCCTGTGAGTCTCCCCCCCATTGACTCAGGATTTGGAATTGTATCCAAGCCCAAAAACGGCATTCAGGGAGAGAGGTGAAGCAGAGCAACAATAACCAACAATATTAAAAAATATATACAGTGGGGCAAAAAAGTATTTAGTCAGCCACCGATTGTGCAAGTTCTCCCACTTAAAATGATGACAGAGGTCTGTAATTTTCATCATAGGTACACTTCAACTGTGAGAGACAGAATGTGGAAAAAAATCCAGGAATTCACATTGTAGGATTTTTAAAGAATTTATTTGTAAATTATGGTGGGAAATAAGTATTTGGTCACTTCAAACAAGGAAGATCTCTGGCTCTCACAGACCTGTAACTTCTTCTTTAAGAAGCTCTTCTGTCTTCCACTCGTTACCCGTATTAATGGCACCTATTTGAACTCATTATCTGTATAAAAGACACCTGTCCACAGCCTCAAACAGTCAGACTCCAAACTCCACTATGGCCAAGACCAAAGAGCTGTCGAAGGACACCAGGAAAATAATTGTAGACCTGCACCAGACTGTGAAGAGTGAATCTACAATAGGCAAGCAGCTTGGTGTGAAAAAATCAACTGTGGGAGCAATTATCAGAAAATGGAAGACATACAAGACCACTGATAATCTCCCTCGATCTGGGGCTCCACGCAAGATCTCATCCCGTGGGGTCAAAATGATCATGAGAACGGTGAGCAAAAATCCCAGAACCACACGGGGGGACCTGGTGAATGACCTGCAGAGAGCTGGGACCAAAGTACCAAAGGTTACCATCAGTAACACACTATGCCGACAGGGAATCAAATCCTGCAGGGCCAGATGTGTCCCCCTGCTTAAGCCAGTGCATGTCTGAAATTTGCCAGAGAGCACATGGATGATACAGCAGAGGATTGGGAGAATGTCATGTGGTCAGATGAAACCAAAATAGAACTTTTTGGTATAAACTCAACTCGTCGTGTTTGGAGGAAGAAGAATACTGAGTTGCATCCCAAGAACACCATACCTACTGTGAAGCATGGGGGTGGAAACATCATGCTTTGGGGCTGTTTTTCTGCTAAGGGGACAGGACGACTGATCCGTGTTAAGGAAAGAATGAATGGGGCCATGTATCGTGAGATTTTGAGCCAAAACCTCCTTCCATCAGTGAGAGCTTTGAAGATGAAACGTGGCTGGGTCTTCCAGCATGACAATGATCCCAAACACACCGCCCGGGCAACGAAGGAGTGGCTCCGTAAGAAGCATTTGAAAGTCCCGGAGTGGCCTAGCCAGTCTCCAGACCTCAACCCCACAGAAAATCTGTGGAGGGAGTTGAAAGTCTGTGTTGCTCGGCGACAGCCCCAAAACATCACTGCTCTCGAGAAGATCTGCATGGAGGAATGGGCCAAAATACCAGCGACTGTGTGTGCAAACCTGGTAAAGACCTATAGTAATCGTTTGACCTCTGTTATTGCCAACAAAGGTTATATTACAAAGTATTGAGTTGAATTTTTGTTATCGACCAAATACTTATTTTCCACCATAATTTACAAATAAATTCTTTAAAAAAAGTGTACCTATGATGAAAATTACAGACCTCTGTCATCATTTTAAGTGGGAGAACTTGCACAATTGCTGGCTGACTAAATACTTTTTTGCCCCACTGTATATATTTTTGTCCTTTGAATTGTTATAAATGTATTTTTTTATGCTTCCAATTTGTGTTTTTATTTTCTTGAGTTAAAAACTGCTGAATTGAACTTTACTTAATAAAATACTGGACAAACACCTGACATGACTTAGTGGATGGCTCTTACGTTATATTTGCCGAAACATTTACTAAACACTTGGCTTTTTACAGCATTTGGTCATTTATTTTGCTTTAGAGTGATAAAGTTATTGTTAATCTAACACTTCATAGCCGCAGATGTCAAGAAGGTGCGTCGTGTCCCTTCCTCACAATCAAAGCTTCATGACAAAGGATAAATATTTTGTAGTTTTCTTAAAAAAAAAAATTAAGATATTTTAAACCTAACACAAATTGTGAAAGTGAACTATAATATGTATTGTATTGCTCTCCTCTTAATGAAGCCCTATAGATACAATGATAAGACCACAATAACTTAGTTTAAAACATTTCAATCATGAACTTCACTGGATATGGGATAATAATACATGTTGAACTATACTCAAAATGTTTATTTGCCCATCTCAGGCAAATAGTGTTAATTACAAGATTTGTAATTTAAAGATGGGTGCATTTTTCCTGATTTATGTTACCAAAACGTGTGAGACATCTAAATTGCATATTTTAAGTTTTTTGTTTTCTGCTCCAGCAAATGTGAGAAGGGGTTTTGTTACAAATGAATATAATGTATATTTTTGACAACAACAAAAAA